>NW_008794631.1:2737183-2754916 GCF_000699145.1 Aptenodytes forsteri
TGTTTGTAATTTTTGTAATGTGTGTTTTTATGGTTGAGGGAGGAGTGGGGGGGGGGGGAAGAAACTAGAATTCCTCCTTTTGTCAAAAAGGAAAGGAAGAAAAAATAATTTCTAACAGATCTCTACAGTGTCTGGCACCTACCTCCTGTAGCTTTGCACAGTCATTTGTACCATTTCTGGTACTGACAAGGAAACTGCAAACAAGAAGAAATAAAAATAATGTATTTTCTTACCTTTTTTCCCCTTCAAAACAGAAATGTATCAAACTAGAGAAAAGACCAAAAGACCGATTGCATTATATAAAGAAACATTTTAGCCCGAGTGGCAAAGTTGCAGACCACCACCATTGTGGGAAGCTCAAATCACAGTGTATGTTAGTCGTAGGTAAATGCAACACATGTCAATAAGAAAGGGAAAATAGGTGCCTTTACATTTCATAAAATTAGTAGTAGCACACTCTAAGCCCCTGCTATTTAAAAGTAAGCACTATGAATTGGGTTCCACCATCTGCTGTAGAGCCATTGAAGATATACAGAGCAAATATGATGAGGATAACTTTTAATCCCTGCTTTTTTAGTTAAAAAAATACAATTAAAATATATTATTTTAAATTCTCATTCCAGCACATGCTGGTACAACTTTTTTGTGTACAATAGTTTTTCAAGTGTAATTCACTGAAATTTTGTGAATATTTGTGAACATTGATTTCTCTGGGCTTTGCATCATGCTCTAAACATGTTTGAGAGGAGTGAGACAGTTGCAGGACGCTTGCAAGAGTTTCTGAAGGAGGAAATATTTGTCCAAGAACTGATAACATTGTTTACTGGACTCCAAGTGTGCTGTACCTATGAGCTGTAAAGTGCATATTTCATCATTTCATGATGATGAAATGGGAATAAATCAGATGCAAATACACAGTGCCTGTAGTTGTCACTTCCTTCCACTGAAAAAACCACACTTGTTGATCCTCTGAAAGCTGGGGTAACATTTGTCTAGGAGCAGCAGTAGATATCCTTCTGCATTCCACAAGATGAATATTTTTTGTCTAGCTTTTAAAGTTTTCTTTTCTATTTAACAAAATTGTGTCAATAAAGAAGGAGAAAACATCCTTTCACATTGTCTACTGGATTATTCTTCCGCTCATAAATTCTAACATAAGTTCCTTCTGGCTTACTCAGTGCAAGGATATCCATCCAAATTGAGAAAATAAAGGTTACTGACATCCTGTAATTTGCTGTGATAACATAAACCAGACTTTCTAGCAGCAAACTGAGCATAATTTGAATAAGAATCAGCTACTTGTTGTATACCATTTCCTACTCACATGTCAACAGAAGCTGTAGATTCACTATAAAAATGCTTGAGAATGTAAAAAATAAGATCTGAAAGTGAGAGTTAATACAATTTTTCCGTAGCAGCACGTAGGTGCTCCTCTTTGTAACAGAACATCATACCACAAACTGGCTGCTGCTGTGATTTCCTCAATATCTCATATTGTCGGGACTGAATGAACACAAGTGCTGCCAAATTAAAAACGTAGCCCTGTGAAACACTGGCCAGGGTGCTAAGTAAATAATTTAATCATGAGAAACCTGGTGTTTGTAGGATGTGTGGGAAGTAGCAGGTCACCAAAAAATCAAATGGACAGAACTTGACAGGTTACTGCAAGTTAGGTAAGAGGCAGTAGCTAGTGTGACTGTACTCTCAAACCAGGCAAACAGGGTATGACACCTTAACTATCTTTCGTTGTAGGCTAAAGTAAGTTGAATTGTCCTCTATTGCTGTGGGTAAAGAACATGCCAACGTACTGCTACCAAGGCTAAGCCATTCAACCTGTTAAGTGGTAGTAAATTGCTCAGAAGCCCGTGTCCACCTCGTGACGGACAAACTTTGCACCTCCAGGTAGTGCAACACGGGCCATTTCACTTATGGTTACTCTCCACTTCTTTCTCTAATGAGAAGACTCTCACGAGAAGTTCCTCATTAGAGAGCTTGACATTTTGAAATATTAGAGTTTATTTTCTCCATATTTAAGAGGTCACAGAAATAGTAATAGGGAGGGTACTGTATTTACATTTCCTGATCTGTGTAAGTATTTTGTTCCTGACACAAGAAACACCGAATCTCATTACCAAACTGGAAGATACTTTGGGGGAAATAATGCCCTTTAGAAATCTGTCAGAAAACCTTATGAAAACAAACAAGCAAACAAAAAATACTTTGTAAACCAACTGTGGTGCTAATTGGTGCTCTGTTTACTGCACATCTAAGTATATCTTTGCTTATGAATAATATATTTTGCTAAGCAAAATGTGGCTTTTGATACTTGAGGGAAGATAAGGCATTTTAGCCTCAGTAATCTCTGATTAACGGGAGACGAGATTAATTCACATATTGTTGAACGGCATCTTCTACTTGTGAACCCAATAAACAAAAAGTGTAGATATGGAAGCACTGATAAATAATATTTTGGGCTTCCAAAAGCACTAAAAATGTGGACATTTTCAGGAATATATGACGAGCTGTGAGATGATTTGGGTTTCCGGCTTCTTTCCTAAAAAATAAAGTCTCTGAATTCACTACATTCAAGCAGATCAGGAAAGTAGGTGAGAACAAGTGAGAAGTTCTGCATTCAGGTCAGGCAGAATTTCAGTCACCTGGAACTCTTGTACCATATCTTCCAGACCACTGTGCAAACCTCTGCTCCTTCCATAGAAGAAAATCAAATCATGCCAGTGGAGAAGGTGAGCCTAAGACTTTTCTGTTGAAGGCCTCATGAGAGAATCTTCTCATTTTGACTCCAAATGGAGGAAAAAATATACATCTTATCCATGAATATCACATTTTCCCAATAGCCCCTCCCCCCAAATGTCTGTGGTGCTTGATATTTTATAGTTAAGCAGTGCTTATTAGAAATGACAAATGATGTTCTGTCTTACCTGCCTGCTCTTGGCCTTGCAGCTTATCCCCCTTGTAGATAGACTGTAAGATAAAAAACGTTAAAAAAGACAAAAAAATTAAATCTCCCAAAAGAACGACTGCCTGACTTTCCTGAGAAGAGACGAGGTCAAGGAGGCAGTCTGGTGGACAGGCACAGCACAGGGCACTCAGGACATGGATGAGCTGAGTGGGGATGGCTGGTAGAAAAACAGAGCCATAGGCTCATCTTCTTTCCTGCCTGTGAACGTCACCTACTTCCCCCTCAATATACACTGGCCTCTGTTAAGTCTTCAGATTCAAATCTTGAGTTTATGCTTAAGGCAAAGACCATGAAATTTTAGCATTCTGCATGAGTAAAGTCGTCACTTCTGAACTGAAATTTTACTAAGAATCTAATTAAATCAGCTTATCCGGGGCAGGAGTGAGAAGAATGAAAGCAAAAGCCTTTTCAGTGCATCACATAAGAGGCAGCTGTATGACAGCTCTCAGCTGATCTGTGTCTGCATGGTGACATGGTAATTATTAATGACACCAGTAATAATAGCCAATCCTGCAATGCATGAGTTTGGCTGACTTGGCCTTACCCTGCTACTGGAAAATGCTGCTATGACTGTTACATAAGATTACTGCTATTTTTTTTGCTCCTCACCATACTTCCAAACACCATTCCTAAGACTGTGTCTTTTTTTTTTTTTTTTTTTTTTTTTTTTTTTTTTTTTTTTTTTTTTTTTTTTTTTTTTTTTTTTTTTTTTTTTTTTTTTGCTTCTCTGGCACAACCTTCTCTGGCACAACCCTGCCTCTAACCAAATACACTTCAGCTGCATTTGCTTAAGCAGTGAATGCAAGAAGTCATACTGAAAAATTCATGGGAAATACCAGTCTTTCTTTGTCCTGAAGAAGGACAAAAAGTTAAAAAAATCAGAATTTTGGTGAACAAAATACATTCAAGTTTAAGTAAGTTCAAGTTTAAACTATATTTCCCTGTAGTAGCACATTGCCTCACAGAGTTGTAGGTATGTGTAACCACAGTTTGAGCCATAAATCACGCTCGTGTGGCAGGCTACATCTCCCTTGGGGCACACAGCACTGCGAAATTCCCATGATGTAGCAGATAGCTTGATCAGAAAGCTATCCAGACACAGGATGAGAAATGATATCCTTCAAAGAATACCCTGGAAATGAACAGAGCACTGAGATACATTTCTCATGAGGCACTGGGTTGTAAGCAAGACATCATTTCAGACTGAATAGTTGTGAAAAAGTATTTTGTTGTAGTTCAATGAAATAAAAAGCTCATCTTTTGGTTGAAATCAGCCAAAGCAGAATATTTTGTTCTGAATTTTCAGGGGTCACAACTTTCCTACCAGAAACTTCAATATTGCAGACATTGTATTTCCTATTGGAGAAATCAGCCAACAAATAATAAGTAATAATGTGACCCAAACTTACAAAACACAAGAATTCAACCAGTGATCAATATTTTCTTCTGTAGAGTCTTCTAAAAATAAAAGCAGAGCTCTTAGGTAAAGTATTGCCAGAGCAGCTTATAACAATTAACCACCCTATTGTATGGCTTCATTTTTGGTGAATCCTGGAACGCATGAGAAATATTAGGAGAAGGGTCTAGTAATTTCCTTTAGTTATCTGACGGCTTTCTTAACAGAATTTGGAAAGCAAAATAAAATCCTGAATTATTCATTTGTCTCCATTATCTGCCAGTCATCCATATTCTGGAAGTCTCTAGCAGTCCTAATGAAAATGGAAAACTAGCTTTTCTGATTCTGCATGAATGCATCCCGATGCACAGTTCCTGCATAGCTTGAAATGGGAGAGACAGTCCACTCTTGTGTGGAGGGAGGATTATCTCCTCCTTTTTACCAAGCATGCAGGAAACCTCCAGCAGAGCCAGAAACAGATCCCAGCTCTCCCGCCTTTCCGTTCAGTTTTTCAACCCGAAGGTAAGAAAAGATGGCTCAGAAGTATTTAACTCATTGCTGAAAAACGCTACAAGCAGGCTTCTTTCCCTGCAGGTTAAACCAAAGCCACTCAGACCATCAGTTTAAGGAGCCGCCTTGCTCTCCATGCTGGAGGAGGGAGGGAAGTGCTGATCTGCAACATGGCTCAGTCGGACATAAGGTAAATTGGGAGGCAGTTTTGTTGCATTATTGCCTCCTGGATTCAATGGTGCAACTCTCATTAACACAGTGAAAAGACATGGAAAGACTGCAGCAATCAGAAGTCTTTACACTCAAGTCTTTAGACATCTAATTTTGACATGTAGAATACAGTATATATGGATTTGCAAGGTTACTCTGTTTTTTGTTAAACTACAGAGCAACACAGTTGTTTTAAGACTGTCAATCTCTGCCTAGCTGTAACCTTGAAAGCTCATTACACTGAAGATTAAGATCTCCCACTAAGCCAGCATGTTTTCTCCAAACCAGTTGTTTAGTTTCCCTTTATGGTCAATACAAAGAGTAAGGCACCTCCACAGCAGTTCACCTGTGTTAGGAGCAAGAGACAAGGAGTTGGTTGGAGGTCCTTTTCTCCACTGATGGAAGAAGCAGCCTAGCCTTGGACTAAACATAGAGCTCTGAGATCTCAGGGAGATTGATCCCAGTGAGACAATCCCAGGTGTTAGGTGACGTACCCAACAAGTGGCACATTCACCCAGGCAGAAGTGAGAATAGTAGAACAAAGGTGAAATTTTGATGAAAACAAGATCAGATTTTGCAATGCATGGTGATTTTTCCCCATCCAATGAAGAGAAAAGAGGCAAACTGCAACCACAAGTGTTACACTGAGTATAAATTTAAATATCTGGTACTTACAAACTGGCCTGGGGAAACAATAGATTTGTGCATATTTGACATTTCAATAGGAAATACAAACGGGTGCACAAATTCCACCAGAACCTCTGTGGGCAAGAACAAAAGATTGAGAATAAAAATGAAGATGGAGTTAGTGACTAAGAGCAAAGTGTGAGTGCTTGTCATCAGTACAAGCACACTAGTACAGAAAAAAAACCCTGACATTGTCCTCAGTCACCATGGGATGCTGAGAATCTGCAGAATCCTTTTTTCCAGTCTTACCAAGCAGTGGCATAGGAAAAGGGTGGTCTACCACTTTTAACAGTGGAGAGTCTTCATCTAGGTAGCTCCATGATGCTCTGCTGCACAACAGAATCCCTCCCTTGTCCATCTCAAAGCTATGGCCGATCCATTGGCCTGGATCTGATGCCATCTCACAAAGCAAGTCTGAAAACTAAAGAAAAAGATCCCCCACCCTTACTTATCATAAAGCATCAGCTGCGGTTTTAGACGCTATCAGTAAATAGAGAGCTCTATTGTTGATCATATGGTGGGATGCTATTTTTTGAGGCTGAATCCCTGGGCTGGTACTCTGGAAACATGGGTTCCTTCTTGAATGGGCAAGTCTCCTCTTTCTTTTGCACCTCAGCTTCCTGTGTGCAATGCAAATATAATAATACTGCCTCTTTCCAATGGTATTCATTTGAATTGTAAGATTTTTGGCCAGCAGGACCTTGTACCCTGATCAGTGTAATAATGTGCTCTTTTTCTTCTTTTCAGTACCACTATATAGAGAAATTTTAAAGTCCTCTGCAATGGCTAGTGCTGGGGGATCTTGTTCCCTATCAATTGCCATATCTTTCAGAAATTAACCTTTTTCCACATGTTCAGATGTGTTTGCAACCAGAAGTGAGCTTGGTATGTGCCACTGACATAGCTGTCCAGCTGCTACCCCTCAGACTGTGAAAACTGCTCCAGCAAACCAGTAAGGCAATGTTCTCACAGCCATCAATGCAATTATTAATCACATCAAGGTGGGGTTGTTCCTGAGATGGTGAGAAGGGGTGGGGAGAAGGGGGTGCATACGATGAGAGATAGAAACCAGGCTGTGTCAAAGACACAAGGACAGCTTTTAAGTGGTTCGGTATCAGTGGACATGGTACTGAAAGGGAACACCTGTTAAATGCTGATTTATTTAGTGAATTTGGGAGGCTTTTTTTCTGACCCTGAGAGCATTGGTTCAAGGAAGGCACAGCTCAGCAGCCACTGAAGAGATGTCTGCACTTAGCTTTGCTGAGACGTTTGATCTGCATTGCCTGGGACACTGCCACCACTTCCTGATTAAAAAGCCCATCCATCAAGGTGAACTGCAGCTAAGAGAAGTGGTTTTATAACTCTCCTGGCTTGAAAACCGAAAGGAGCAATGTCTAGGTCTGCTGTAGTCACATACAACAGCCCAGATGCGACACCAGAGGCAAAAGATTTTACAAAGCCAACTACCAATGATTGGGGTGGGGAAAAAATTGCTTTACTGTCCCTTTTATGAATGTTCTCGGGACAAATAAACCAGGATACTAGACATTCTTTGAAATCACTTAGATTTTTAGTTGTAGTTAGTCATTTGTCATTGGGTTAGTACACCCACTGATTTCTTTTCTATTATTACCTTTTAGGAGACCTTGAGACTAATAAAAAGCCATGAGTAAAAACTGAAAGAAAGGGCTAGCATCCTTTGCTAGCCTCTCCTTTGTACAGAGGATGGGATATACAGCATGAACTGATTCCGAATCCTTTGGCAGCGGGAGTCCAGAGTCTTGTCTACTTGCTGTGGCATCTCAAAGTCCTTCCAGTCAGAGCATTGCAGTTACACAAGAATGGTGAGAAAATATCTGTCACTGCATTTGTTCAAAGAAAAAAACTGCAAGGAAATGGAGCCTCCCATCTGTCAGAGAAGTTTCCAGGAGAAATGCCTGTGCAGCAGAAAGAGGTCAAAGAAAGGACAGTAGCGTTTTGGGGGAGTAAAGGGGGAGAGTGAGGCAGAAGGACCATTTTTTCATGTTAGGATGACTCACAGTGGAGGAGATGCAGTGACACACCTTCTTAGGGTTAGAAGTCAAAGTTTAGAGCTAACCTAATTGAAATTAGCTCATTTCCTAGCTGAGTAATCCGCTGGCCTCATTCCCCATTACCTGACGACTTGCACAACCATTTACAGCAGGGCACAATGAGTGTAAGATGCTACAATGGGACTGAACTGTAAATGACACAACATGAAGGGCAATAAAGAGTTTGACCCCAGATGTGGGAAGTACAGAGGTAACTTCCATTACATTTAATTAGTGCTATCACCATTAATTTCCTGTGCATAGACAGCAGAAGACATCCTTTTGATTTCAAATTAATTAACACATAATGATTAATCTGATAGGGTACATCTTTTCAGACAAGAGTGTCCTCTTGATCACAGTTTGGGTGCCAGCACCACTCATCATCTGTGTGTTTTAATTTCTAACTGCTCTCCAGAAGCAAATTTAGCTCCGCAAATCTGTTGATGGAATGAATGACTGGCTGGTTTCCATGTTCTGTGTGTTTTGTTCATTTGATAACACACTGAGAACATCTTGGAAATCTCTCTTTTTTTTTTTTCCTCTCCCCCTCCCCTCCAAGGAGGTTTCAAGGTAAAAATTGAGGATTCTGCATCGGCGAGAAATTTATACCAGATCTTTACAACAGAATGCAAGAAATGAAAAGTTTCTAAAAATTGAAAAACACATAAACAGTTTATGGCAGGTTCCCAGACAGATTTGTCTCACTTCGGTTGCCAGCATTTAACAGAACCATTCTCCTTGCCACCAACTACAGTAAAGTGTGTTTGTTTCACTGAAACAGGATCTTGAACTTCATCAGCTTCACACCATATTCCTCACACTCTATGATACCTACTGGATAGCGCTGTTAATATTACTCTTCCTTTTCCATTTGTCAGCTGATTACTCAATCACACTTGGTTAATATTTATCCACTTTCTTTAGACGTTTATGAATGCAAACATCTCCATATCCAGGTGCACCAATACTTGAGCAGACAGCGCACAGTTAACTTTAATATTGAGAAACATGCAACTAAACTTGTAGTTATATAGATATGAGTTAGGAGGTAGCAGCAAATCTCAGATACTTCGACTTAAGAAGGCCGTTAACTTCCCAAGAAATTCCATTTCCATACAGAAAAGTATTTGAGCATATTTATGGTGATGGGGCTGTTTTGGCATGACAGCAGAACACTAAGTATGCTTTTGCAATACAGAATGAAGAAAAAAAAATGCTTTTTTCAGATCCCATAACTAGGATGAGAAGTTTTTCTATTATCAACTCTATGAACTCATATATATTTAGTTTCTGAATCAATCGCTGCATTTAGGTAACCATTAAAAAAAGAAAAGAATGTGGGGAAAACAACAAAGAAGATCCTTCATACTATTACTGCGGAATCATTTATGTGACACAGTTGTGTTTGGCATTCTGGCTTAGCTGTGCTTTTTATGGCAGCTCCATCAGGGAGAAAGCTCATGGTATCTATCTAGCCATCTCTGCTCCAGTAAACAAGAAGAAAGATGCAGCTAGCACAGTGCCCTCAAGCAGGAACAACCATAATTTCTGGTGTGTGGTATTAACTCTTTTCAGTTGCCATTTACTGGGACGAACCACTGCTTGAAGACTGAGGACTTTTGTTTTCTCTCTATCTTAGTAGAAGCAAAAGGAGATGACAAAAACCTTTTCAGTCTTCAACTTTAGTCCCTGACTTTGGGCAGCTAAATGAAGTTGAGGTCCCCTTTCCCTGCCCATCAACCTGTGAGTGGTTAAGCACACTGAAATCCTAGCTACTGTAGGAAGATACTTATTTATTTTTTCTCTTCAGCATGCCTGCCATTTGCATTGAGAGAAATCAAGGACAGTCGGTTTGATATTCAAAGCACCCCTGGAACTTCCATGTGAAAAGTCACAAGTGAAGTGACTCTAGGGAATGAAGCTTTTCTGGAAGAGTGCCAGGTAGTGAAAGCTTGTAATAACACTTCAAAACTTCTCATATGTTGGTAAATATATATTTGGGTAAGTTTCTCTCTGTGTGAAGCCTTTGGTAAAATCCCTGCTCGGAGGCCACAATATCAACTTGTTCTGCTCTTGTCAAAGTAGAAGTCCTAGGGCTGGTTGAGACAATCACTGTTGCTCACTGTGAATAACCGAATTGGAAGCTGATGGTATCATCATGCTGCATTTTAATCACAATGTGAGCTCACTCTTAATTGAGAAGAAACATAACAGATAATGCTAAATAACAATAGCTAAAGATGTTTCCATTTGAAACAGCATAAGACTGCTGAAGAGGGAGGGAAAGAGTTGTATTTTAAGCCTCCCAGATATATAAGGGAAAGTGCATAAATTTGGTGCACAGGTTGTCACAAGCAACAAAACAAAACAACAACAGTGAAAACAGTAACAACAGCAATAATTTTGAGGTACGTTCAGTCTGAGCCTGGTCTCTTTGCTAAAAAACATCCTCTGGCTGGTCAAAAGAGACAGAAAAAAACATAGCTCTTTAAATCTGGAATTAAGCTCTTTTAACTGGAATTAAAACCAGAAATAAAGATAATAGATTATTATTTCTGACATTATACCTTACAGATTAGAAGAGAAAAAATAAAAGGCTTTCTAAAATTTTTAACAACTACAGTGAAAAAAATTGATAAGCTCCAACCTGTATGGCTTGATCCAGCTGTTAACATAAATGTAATAGTTGCAGGCTGGTGCATCTGTGTTCTGCTCTGCCACAGACCCAAAGCCTGAAAAACTGGAGGACAAGAACTCGTGCTCTTGGCTTGGCTTTCCACCCCCATTTTTTTTTCCCCAAAGGTACCAGGAAGGGCAAGGAAAGGCTGTTTGCCAAGAAGTGGTGTTTAAGTTGACAGTTCAGAGGAATGATTGTTTGTTCAGCCTCTAGGCAAAGGGAAAGCAGAAATTAGGACTAGTCTAGTTTTTAACAATGGGAACACTAGAAGAAGACAGAATGGGAAAGAGAGGGTGGAGGAGTGAGGGCAGCAGAAAAAAAAAGCCAGAAGTTGCTTTGGTTGCTTCCATTTCCAAGAAATATATTGCTGTCCCTTTAACTCTGTATGCCTCTTTGGCACATGTACCAGGGGAAGGATTACACTTTACTAAGGAAGTAATGCAAACTTGTCTTCATTTGGTTACCATGGATATGGTAGTATGTGAGACAAAGCCTCCCATTTGCATTGCAAACAACCAGGAGCAGTGAAGGACACCCAATTTGATATTCTGGCCACAGAGTGTCCCAGGTTCTTCCTCGTGACTGATCACAAGTAAAACAACCACCAGCTTTGGGTCTGCGCTTGTTACCAAGAGAACAAAGGTAAGGGATGTTGCATTTCAGATGAAGAAGGAAGAGGCAGAACCATGCACATCTGCAGAACAAATGGCATTTCTTGTGCTACCTAGTGTGAAATAGCTAACGGATGGGCATGGCGATCATTTAGCTTTCCAGCTTTTTCCCTCTGGGGTACTAGAGCTGAATCAATATGTTGGTAATCTGGAATAAGTGATTTCCACAAACACTGGAATGGATTAGGAAGCGGCCAAGTCTTATGATTGCTGGGCTTTTATGCAACAGTTTTTATCTAGCTGAGTGTCCTCTTCATTCTGCAGAAGTATTATATAAAGTACCTTAATTCTATACAAAATCCGGTTAAATGAGCAAAATGAACAGTCCCCTAAGCAGACCTAATGGGAACCAGCACAGTACAGTTAACAGTGAAGAGGGAAATTGTCTTGTTTCCCTAAAACAAATTGCAGATATTGTTTGTCTATTAAATTGCTAGATTGTCAGTAATCCTTTTTTATTGCTTTAAGCTCTTCCAGATATATAGTCACACATCACTTTTATTTCAACTGACATGGAATACAAATGGTATGACCCTGCTTCGATGGATAGAAATGGCCAAATTGCCATCGGTCTGAGTGAAAAAAGAAGTGGATGCAAATAGTTAGCCCACATCCATGAATTGAGGATTTTCTTTCCAAGGGATCTTAGGCATGGATTAACCGGAACAGTAGATCAGACGTTTGGTAAAAACATTGTTTCCTCCCTTAGCACTGGACTAGGCCCATCCCTGATGGGGCCAGGGCAACTACATCATTCCAGGATACTCGGCTCCCCACTTCAGGAGAGTGGCCCACAGCTGGTGACAGGGTACCAGCACCATCTAAGTAGCTTTCCTTTGATAAGGAAGGTGACAGAGGGAGATCTGGCTGCCTTACATGACCATTCTCCATGGGTACGGGGGGATAATTAAGACCACCAACCCTTCCGTTGCCCACCAAAGGGTCCACAAAATAGTAGCTTTGCACTAATATAATCCCACTCACATCAATGGATTTGTTTCCTGCTGGTGTCTGTGAGCAATAGAAGCATCAGCCCCAGATGTGTTTGCCTTTTCCCTTTCTTCTAAAGCAAGCAACTGGCACCATGCCTAGCCCTGGACACATTTTCTAACACTGTGCTCAAGGGGAGCTCAAGCCCACTGCCGTCGTGTCCCTGAGCAAACACCACGAGCAAAGAACAGGGAGCTTTGCAAAAGGGTTAAGTTACTTCTTTGCTCTGCTGTCCCACCTCAGCACATTCCTTGAACTCCCACTCAGACCCTGTAGCGGCACAGTAACATGCACCCTTGAGACCAGTTTTAGAGGTGCACAGCAACATCACCAGACCAAGGTCTTCACGTACCCTGAGGATTATTTCAGGCGTTTCCAGTAGCCCTAATGCTAAGTTAACTACCGACGGGACAGAATCTGCCAGGTCCTTCAATGAATGTGTTGCTGGGGAGAAGGACAGGGAAGGGCGCAAGTGTTAAACACATCTATACTGCCCCAGCCTCGTGGTGCCTGTGTAAGCACCACTGGACTTTATACACACACGCTTCAGTCTTTTCCTACCTTTTCGGAGCACCCAGCAATGAAATAAAGCCCTGGGTCTACTCTTTCCTCCTCCCCCTCTGCACCAGCCCATGAAGCAGGTCAAGAAGGGAGAGGGAGGAAGGTGGGACTTGAAATGGGAGCAAATACCTGGACCAGCAGCTCTCTCCGCATGCCTCCGACAGCTTTCCAGGGCTTCCCAGTCCTCAGTCTCCCCTTGCAGCAGCGCACAGTGGGGACGCGTCACCCACGGGCTGCTCTTAGTGCTCTTCCAGATGAACCCTGCAGGAGCAACAGGAAAGCGTAGAAAACGCCGGTGCCAGCCTGTCTTGTCAGACCAAAGCAAACATAAATCCTGACCATACGTAGGTCTCCTCGGAAACCGAACTTAACATTTCATTTACTTTTAGTCCCATCCTCCTGCCCTGTAGGATCCTTTCCTTCCTCTGCAACAAAATTGATTAAGAAACAGTTTTCTTGGCATTTCTTTAAACATTAGTACACTGGCCAGTAAAGTAGTGAGGCAGGCAGGATGGTAAATCTCTTGAATGACAAAATGACTTGAAGTGAATAATCTATGAAAAGCACTGTTTTCTTTAATGTCTGAATATAAGTTTGGGCTCAGTCCTTCAATCAATAGGTCTGTTCCCTCTGTGTGTTCAGTCCTTTGTTTATTTTAGTAAAAAACATTTTGTTGCTTTAATTCTATTAATCCTGCATGACAGGAGGGATGGGAAAACCAGCATTCCCTTCCTCCTCACGTCAGCCTGACCACAAATTCTATACGGTAATGTTGAATCTATAAATGGTAGATATCCTTCTATTTCCACTGGTTTCAAGGGACTTACAGAGAGATATTCCAGAAGAGGTAAATGGCCTGCTATTTTTATTTTTCGCATTGTCAGAGCCAGGAATAACTCACCCTGACTCTTATGGACAAGGCTAAATTTGCAGAACTGAAATTGAGAACATTTGTTTTTTCTTCTCGATAAAACTAGGATCTTTAAGTCATAAAGGATACAGCAATAGTTAAGTGTATTGGCCCTTGCAATGTCATTCTTACAGGGCTCATTTCAAAGTATAGCATCAGTACAAACTATTTTTACATTTGTTGCTATTTATAGCAATACAGTTCAAGTGGAATCTGGTTCTCATCAACCGTTATATCCCTACCCCTCCCTTACATATGAGCTCAGACTTCTTATTTGATTATAACAGTTCAAAAAGCCAGTACTGATTATAGGATGGGTATGCATTTCACTAATATCTCAGTAACGTCCTAACACGGAGAAGCAAGCACTGATTCTGCTTGCTTGCAGCTAGACATACCTGATTTTGCCATGATTTTGGAACAGATTCAGATAGCTTTAGGTTAGTTCACAAGCAGCCTCTCTGACTTCAGTCAGAAGCCAGCATGCTTGATGTGTGTCAGCGTATAAGGAAAGAAATCAGATGAGGCTGACCTCCTATCTCAGATTAGAGATACTACATGTTCACCGGAATTGCTCTGACAAGTGTTTAACCATAATTACTCCCTTCTTTCTCTCTTCAGTACAAAGTTTCAACTGATTTTTCTTTCATCTGGAAGTAGACAGATTTTGCCCAAAATTACTCCCGATTTAACTGACAGTCACTTCAGGTCTGGTTCAGAGACTACAAAAGTCAATTGAAAATTACCCACTGAGAATTTGGTTCAGGCTTCGTCCACACTAGACTCTGCTAGCCATCACAAACGTTAATTTCCCCCATCTGTGAACTGGCACAGGAAACCCTGAGGACAAACATTTCACTTTTCTGTGTTGAAAAGACTATGCTTTGGATACTGGGGGTGGGCGGGCTATAAGTATGTGCAATCCTTTATATTGTAGGCCAGATTTTATGTCCCTTAGTCAAACAGAGATGTCACTTAAACAATTGCTAATCCTATCTCTATGTCTGAGAAAACTAAGAGTATAGTTGATAAGTCAATAACTGAATCTGACTTTATACGGACCAATAAAACTACACGGCTCACTGTCTTAGATAGTGGTATCATTAGACACTGTATATTTAATTACTCAGTGACAAAAGCTTCAAGCTTTAGCCACTGGTAATGGCATTGTCCCATGCACATGGAGTAATATAGTACGAGACACAGTCGTGCTGTGTTAGACACACCTTCCCTCTCTATTAGACATGTTTGCATGCAGTGGAATGGCAGAAAAGGAATTTTGTCCTCCAAAGATACTTCCCTTGGCATCACCCTTCTGCCAGCAGTGCTTGTCTGGGGTAGGCTTACAATGCAAATGCAGTTTCAATAAAGAATAAGGGAAAGTAAACAAGGCTTACCTGGGCCATCTCGGGTACAGCAGAGCATGCTTTAATGCTCCTTCAGAAGCCAGAGGAGGGAGAGCTGGGAGTCTCCAGCAGCTCTCCCATCTCAGCTCAACAGCTCTGAAAATCTCTTGCAGCTTTCCCATTCCTAAAGGAGAGAGGACAAACATTTGCCTAACCTGTGCTGATATTTTCATAATCCCCACCCATTCGTGCCAAAAAGAAACCTGTTTTTCTAATAAGCTTTGTCTACTCTGTGTCACATAAGTGTTTTCAAGTATAGATGTGTTCAGAAAGTTTTGTACTGTTGAGTTTTTTCTTAAAGTGGTATGGGAAGTTGACATGGTGTGGATTTTAGGGCCAGTGAGACCTGTTGTGAGGGCTGCCCTGCTGCCCTGTTGATACCACAAGCCAACCTGTCTGTGCACAGAGTCGTACGTGAATGCAAAACATTCTTGGCAATCCTGCGGAGTGAGGCAGACATGGGCTGGGAAGAGGTCCCAGTGACGTCCAAAACTGGACTGCCTTAACGTGGTCAGTCCATGCCATCTTCTACAGGTGTGAAGGTCCAGATGTCCGCAAGAAGCCGGCCTGCCCAATTGTCAGTCAGGTGCCCAGGGCTGGTGGCGACCACAGAGTTCATCAGAACAATAAAAATTCCTGGTGCCTTCACGACTCATGGAAATGGCACAAAGCACTCTGAAACATCAATCCTAAGAACAAACAAGACTTTTAAAACAAACAGGTGAGCTAACAAAAACAAACTCAGCACTTGAAAACTAATGAAAATAACAACACAGCCAAAGCCTACAAAGCTGCTCTCATCAGACTTGGAAAAAATAAACAAACAGCCTGACAAACAACAAATCCAACCTTGCAAAGCTACTCTCAGCAGCACAGTATTCCCAAACATGCAACTGCTGCAGGGTGTGCCATTTCAGCTGGGGCCAAGGACACTTTCAATAGCCCCAGTACACCAGAGAGATTGAGCAGACCAGCTTGCATGGATATCACCGGGGGCAAACCTCATATCCTCAGCCTGGCTCAGCCTCTGACTTCCACTAAGTATTTTGGGCAAGTAATTTGACTTCTTTGTCTCTACACTGCACGTCTTGTAAAATAAGGATTCTAGCAACCTGGCATATGTATATTAAGGTATGCATACCACTTTACACATTAATATTACATATTCCCTATGGCCATCTATAGTCAGTCCTCACCAGGGATGAAACATCTCCTCTGCAAGCACTTGCTACAAACTTGGAAAGCAACACTCATGAGGGGAAGGATGCCCTTGAGCAGCCCTTTGACCAGGAATCCTGACCAGAAAAGTCTTCATAATGCCTCCCTCCATGTGCATTGAAAGCTCGAAGTTCATACTGGATGGGCTTCATGAAATAGCCAGATCATGAAACTGTAGTCAAGTAGGTTAACTAAACCAATACTGAGACTAGAAAAAACATGTTCAAGGAAAAACCTAGGAATCCAAGCTGGATCTCTGTAAGAGATCCTGGAGAGGAGGTACTTATCATGTGTGAATACACATAAATAACACATGATTTCATTAAGTGTAATTTATCCTTCCCCCTTTCGTCCTCCCAATCTTCTCCTACATCTTTTGGCTTCCCATCTCATCAGTGAGGAACTCCAAAACACAAACCACTGGTTTCACGTGTAACTTCAGTCCATTTGCTATCCCTCCTTGCTCACGCTTGAGGATAGATGTACAAAACTGGAAATAATATAAGCACAACAAAGCTGCCCTGAGCTCCATCAAACTCCTGCTGTACAGTGCTAACTAGTTTGCACTATTGCATGGCATTTTACCAGAGATAAACAAGTTTAACAGCACTGGTTGATATTGCTGCAAGATGCAGAACGATCTTGCAGACCCCCAAGCAGAGCCTGCAGGGATGTCTCTGAACATAAAGTTGTGTTGCATGATGTTCATATAGCAAACTCACCCTCACAAAATTATGTTATTTTTCCTAGTGAAATCCCAGCCTCTTTAAGAGGGAAAACATCACCCAGCCTGGATTAGCAATTTATCTGCACTTGTCCTCCCGTAATTTTCAGAGCATTCAGTGGACTGTTGTACTAAAGAGGTGAAGTGAGAAAAATCAAATTAAAGAGGCCAACAGAAATAAACTAGCTTCTTTTCCACAGCTTTTTAACCAAGTCAGACACTGTATCCCAATGTCTTTGCGACAGACAGTATGATGCAATTTATCATTACCATGAACACAATTTATTAGAACGTGCTGGTTTTGGCTGGGGTAGAGTTAATTTTCTTTGTAGTAGCTGGTATGAGGCTATGTTTTGGATTTGTGCTGGAAACAGTGTTGATAATACAGGGATGTTTTCGTTATTGCTGAGCAGCGCTTACACAGAGTCAAGGCCTTTTCTGCTTCTCACCCCACCCCACCAGCGAGTAGGCTGGGGGTGCACAAGAAGTTGGGAGGGGACACGTCTGGAACAGCTGACCCCAACTGACCAAAGGGATATCCCATACCATATGATGTCATGCTCAGCACATAAAGCTGGGGGAAGAAGTAGGAAGGGGGGATGTTCGGAGCGATGGTGTTTGTCTTCCCAAGTAACCGTTATGGTTGATGGAGCCCTGCTTTCCTGGAGATGCCCATGGGAAGTAGTGAATGAATTCCTTGTTTTGCTTTGCTTGCGTG
>NW_008794631.1:2754965-2893744 GCF_000699145.1 Aptenodytes forsteri
AGCGAGTGGCTGTGTGGGGCTTAGTTGCTGGCTGGGGTTAAACCACGACATGAACATACAACCTTTCATAATGATTTTCATCACGCCTTCGAAACTGGGTTTCAAAGACAACATCTCACACTCCAGTATGCAACTGCTGGGTCAAATGGCATTCTGAGTTTTCTCTTGAAACTTTCCCCATATACAAAATCCTTTAATTTTGTTTAATTCTCTGATCTTTCCACCATTCTTATTTAATATTTTCCCCTTTTTTCCCAAAATGTACAAACTGAAATTTTACAAACTCTTTCAAACCCATTAAATGTTTCTATTTTAGTAATATTAAACCAACTAATTTTATTGTTATAATTTAATTTGAAAAAATGTATTTTAATAAATTCCATTTCTGTGTAAAAAAACCTTTTGGAATGGAGAGAAAAAAAATCTTGTGATGAAAAAACTATAATGGCACATTTTGAAGAAGTCCAGAAGAAGGCTATCCTAAACAGTTTCAGGTCAAGAGCTGGTCAAGATTAATTATTTCTATAAAATATTCTCATTTTGGCAGATCAACATTTTTAATGAGAAAACGTCCAAAAATATTCTAACCAGCTTTATCTCTAATTCCTTTCTGTGCTCCCCCCTCAATCTCAAATTACTTTGAGGAGAGTGATGTCCTGTTAAAAGACACGTCTGTCTTTCAGGGACAAATGTTATAAGTTTCTGAGAGATGCAATATGATGAATATGATTACCAAGCGGTGATAAGCTGCTCCTCAGGTTTGCAGGCAAATGTTCTGCGTTTGGTGGGAAACCACAGTGCATTCACATCCTTCTCTCCATCTTGTCTTTCACTTTCTATAAAGAAAGCCTTGGCTGTGACTTCAGAGAGGATATACTTTGTTATAGCCCTCGGTAGAGGATGAAAGGCACATACTTGTCACCTCAGCTCCATATGAGCCACAAGAGGGGACTATCCCAAAGACCAGGTATTAAAATGTTGCTCATTCATTACTGGGGGGGGCGGATTCAGTCTCGCCCACTGCAAAGGATGTGGGATTGCACTGACAAATCTGAGGTTATATTTTTAGTAGACAGAGTAGATTTGCACAAACACCCCAATAGCCAAATTTCCCTCCTTATCTCAGTGTGACCCCACTGAATCCAGAGCAACTGGCCAGAGTTTAGGCTCGGAAGCAGCAAAGTGTGTGGTTAGAATTAAGCACAGATTCCACTGTTTTGCTGATAACGACAGACTTACTTACACTTGAAATTAAGCAAGCTGGACTCAGCCCTTCAGTGGTAGATTTTCTGTCAACTTTTCTGCAATAATCTTTTAAATTTTCCTTTCCCATCTCCTGTAAAAAAAAAAAAAAAAAAGAAAAAAAATCAAATAGCTCAGCTTCTTCCTCAGAGGTTTAAAGCCATAGATGCTTGCTGTACAAACAAAATCAAAAAGTTTGGTTGATGACCTGTAACACTGAAGTGAAACTATTCCTCTTAGAGCTATTTCTAGAATACTAGGCAAAAAAAGAGAACATTTTTCAACAGGACAGTCATTAATAAGGAGCTATTTGCATGTGTGCATGTGTCTGCTTTTCTATGGGTGTATACAGGGAGTGTACAAAATTAGAAGAAAGTGCTGAAAGTATATTTTTCCAGCATTCTCTGTGAAGTTAGCCAGAAACATGACAAAGAACAAATCTGGATGGGGAAACAACTAATATGTGTTCTCTTGCAACCCACGGCACGAAGAGCTCATTTTGGGCTCTTGCCATGTCTTTTCTACCCCCTTTTTGTCACATGGGAGACTCCAAGTCAGAGCACTAAAGACAATTTGGGAAAACAGCATATAAATGACAGGGCCTGCCCTGTCCTGTGACTGCACGCTCCCTAGAGACGCCTGGTCGGAAAGTTTCTGAAGAACTTTCTTTCCCCAGTGAAAAATGGGGTTATGTTGAAATTGATATTCTTATGAGAATGAAGCTTTCACAAGCTGGGATTTTTTTTTTAATGTGTTTTTTTTTAAAAACTGTTTTTAAACAAGCCCATTTAGAAAGACACTCCAGTGTTTTCACATCCCATTTTCCCACTCCGCTAGTGTGTTACATCTGGCAAACATAGCTCAGCAACTACAAAAAGTGGGTAAACCCTCCTTTTTTTTCTTGATTACATTCAGATCTTTGTCAGTAACAAAAGTTGTGGACATTGGCATAGAAAACAGTAAGCTGGTGTCTGGAAAATGCTACTGTGACTTTAGGTAACATTTTCAAAACTGCCATAATCTAGGAAATCTATATGGCCATAATTTTCTATTTCTCCATGCCTGCATACAGATTAATACCACTGTCTATGCAAAGTTTGTTGGTTGTTATCATTCACTAAATGCCCTTTATAGGAGGAGATAGAAAAGGAGATAGAAAATTACATATTTTATAAACATGATTTAGATCATAAACCTTTTGGATCCTATAGAAAGATTAGAAAGACAGACTTTATTAGTAAGCGCAGAATGACAACCTTCTTCCAAATCAAATCCATCTTCCATACAGAAAGGAGTAAAATGATTCTACTACCACTTATATGATCTAATTTTTTCCTTGCTAGGAGTCTGTTCATTATTTTTAAGGAGAGGATGCTGCAGGAATGGGTGCCACAGTCAAAATGCTTTATATAAGAACAAATATTTTGGGGTTGCTCTGTCTTTTCTTTAGTATTTCAGCATTTGTGACATCCTCCCTAATATTCCTTGGGCCTTTATCTTTTTGGTACTGAAGATAGCTGACAATCTTCTAACATACAGCTCTCTGAAATATTCCAGTTCCCCTTAGAAGATCACTGCAATAAAATATGCTGAGAAACAGGGCAACAGCATTTGGAAACAAACGTTTATGAAAAGACCTGGATAATACTTGATTAATTGAACAGACGTGCAAATTTCCACCAGCAGAGGTCATTTTCACTCTAGAATGAGTTAAGGATCTCATAAAAAGCTCTGTTTTTTTATCTAAGGGAATATCTTAAAAACAATCCCAATGCCCGGGGTATTCTTCATCAAAGCAAGTAACCTGGGGCGGGATATAAGGAATGTTAAAAAGCTTAAGCCAATGCTCTTTATTTGATCAAACAAATTTAGTCTGAGCTATGAAATATCAACAAAACCCCTGCTTTCACATTTCTTGTGCATATGGGATTGGTCAGTTTAAGCAGCCCTGATGGCCTAAATATTTTTCCTGAGCAATTATACTTGTCTGGGAAAAACTTGCCTATGCAACGCTAAAACTTCGTATAAGTCTCAGTAAAAACGCAGTGGGCAAATGGGAGCCATCTGTTTTCTCCCTTTTCTTCCTTGTGTCTACCAGCATCATCTGCGACCCCCTTCCCAGAAGGCCAAATCCCACCCTCACATACACTGCCTCGGTGGCATGGCTGTCATTGAGGGGCATCTCTGACAAATGGACTGTCTTCACAAGGACATACACATACATACCATTCACCCCAAGATCAAACTATGAACTAATACATACTGACATTTGAGTTTTAGGAAAGCGGTGCATTTTAGGTTTTTAGCTTTAGCAAAGGTAAGAGCTGTTATTTAGAAAAGGAACCTGGAATTAAAAAAAAATGTTAAAAATGAAGAAATAACTGTTAGGCACAGCTATGGCATGACCTGAGAAAGCATTAAACTGTTGTACTGTAACAGACTAAAAATAGAAAGGGAAATGGGAAATTCGATAAAATGTGCAATTGTCCAAAATGAACATTGAGAGTAACACAATGATTCAGACAATGAGTAGATGTGTGTGAGAGGAGAGTGGATAGTAAGTAACCACCATACAATTATACTGGGAAACCCACCTTTGCTGGATATCAGGGAGCCTTGATTTTTTGGGATTGTCTTGGCACCTTATGAGTGACAAGATGCTTGGAATAACATTTCCCTCTACATTGCCTCACTGCCATTAAAACACCTGTTCTTGCTGGCCAAACACCCCTCTACTATTTAATTTTTTACTTTACTGAAATTACAAGTTTCCACTATGGACATATTGTGCTATCTGCTGAAGAAACACAGTACAAAACCAGTATTGTTTAACATTCCCACAGAGCTTAACATCTGTAACATCACATGAGTTTTTCCCCACCCCAACAGGGGTGAGGATCCCACTGCACTAGACACTGTGTAAATGCTATAAGCACGTACTATCTTCTAAATGCGTAGAAATAATCTCTAAATCATTGCAATGCAAGGAACATAATTTCATCGTTCATTTGGAGTTCTAGAACATTTTTCTAGCAAGATACATGAATTTCTTGAACTGACAGATCAATTTTCCCTGTCTTTCACACTCAGCATTTTGGTGAACTTTCTACGCCCAAACCTACTGTGGGACTAGATGATGCATGTGAATCTGCGGAGACGATGCTACTCTGTCTTTCTGGTGTTTTCAGAAGGCCAATATACATCGACTTGTTATAAAGCAATCCCATGATAGACAGTCAGTTCCAAACTGGACTGTGGACAGGCTGGTGTCTTGCACAATAACACGCCTAGCAAAGATGGTCTTGAGTCTGATCCAAAGCACCTGAAAGAGAATGGGAAAACTTTGAATTAGGCCCAGTGACAAAGATAGCAAGGGACGGGTTTTGTTTATAAATGGCATGAAGATTGTTATTGGGGGCAACAGGAAGAGGGAGGAAAGGATGTGAAATATCCCTTCTAAGTCTGAAAACACTGCTCGGCAATCACTATACAGGAATTAACACTTGGCAAAGCAATAATATCCCCATTTCTCCTTGTTTTACACCAAGGACTGAGAGGGGAGTTGAAGGAGATTAATTACTTTGCCTGCTAATCAATGCAAAGACATATTTTTCTGCTCCTCCATCTCATAATTTTTATTTCATCTAGTTTGGGTTTTTTTAGGGTTGCCAGATGTCCCAGTTTCACAGGGACAATCCTGGGTTTTGAAGGTACATCCCATCTGCTCTTGAAAATATTTCTGTTCACTGCTCTCTTGTTGATTGTGTGCTTTTAGAGCAGCCAGCAAGCAAAGGACTGCAGGAGAGAGACTGATAAATTATTATCAGACTATAAAAAGCTGCCCATATTTCCCCAATGCTGAAAATTAATTCTGTAGGGAGACTTTTTCACAAAATGTAAATGGTCACTGTGGCACACAAGAAATTACGATTACAAGTCCCACCACTGCTCAGAGATCACCCCTTAATGCGCGTACGTTTCAAATGGGAAGTGGTACTTCTGCCCTTCCTGGGCTGCCTGAGCTCCCACCACAGAGGAAGCCCTGGACTTTTTGATTGTACAGCCAAGAAGAGAGATCCTCTAAAAACAGTGTGGGGGAGGACGTTGCAGGAAAACCTCAAACCAAGAGCTGGAGCTGGATGCAGTGGCAGTGCAGATGACTGGTGAGGAGACTATGCTGCCTCCCTGACCCAGGGAAGTCTCCCAAGGAAGTACCAAGGGAAGGAGGCTACAGCGCCATTAGCCCAAAGTATCTAGAGAAAGTGGAAGCTCACTTCTACACTTTCTGCTCCAGATCTATTTCACAGCTGTTAGCTCCCATGAATATATCACAATTATAATGAATGTATCACGATATTATTCCTAAAGCTCCAGCTACTGGAGTCATGTGAATCTTTAATGAACAGCTTTGATTCTTAAAAACAGAAAAGTTTGTGGTCCTCATTACAAAAAAAGCTTGCAAAAGCAACTGTGAAAGGACAAATGAAAAGCATGCCAAGTCAGTTATTTTCCATTCCTTTTCACGGTGTTCTTCCAAGATTTGACTCATGGTTTCTGAATGCTTGGGGACAACAGGGGAAGATCAAGAAGAAGAGAAAGTGAGGATACCTCAAACAGGAGGTGCCACATTTGCAAACAAATCCCATCACAATATCTCCTGTGCATTCCCTCAGACCTAACAACATTCACACAACTACCTCACTTTGTTCCAGCAAATTTCTCATTAAAAACTGCCTTTGTCACAAAAACTGCAAAGGACTTGACAGCATCTACACTGCAGGTCACGCTGAAAGTAGAGGAGTAAAACTTCCAAAAGTTAAGAAGCATAACTGCTTGCCTTTTCTCCCCCAAAATGAGAGGAATTAGAGGGGAAAAAAGATCTATAGTTTTCACTCATCCATCAATACAAACAAATATTTGAGCTCTATAAGAATTAGAAATATGGTAAATATATTTCAGCTAGTACATATAAAGTACTGTTAGTATATTTATAAACTAATCGGTACAAACCTTTTCTTGCCAATAACAGCATACTGGAGTACCAAGTTTCTGATGGGAGAGAGGGTTTACCTAGTGATGGAGTTCAAAAATGGGAAGAGTGGAATACCAAAAATAAAAAACACCAATCTTGCTTACATGAAAACTAACAGGAGTATTACATCCACAAGACTCGGACATCTAGAATGGGATTCATTTGTCCAAATGACTGACTGCAAAGGGAGCCAGGCTCACTAGCTTAGGCACAGAAATTTGCACTCCAGACAGCTGAAGTGAGATGGGATGCATCCCACTCCTAACCCTCTCATACAGATAGAGGAACACCTGTTTTTAAAGAGTTTGGAAAGCCACCATAGCTGCCCAACACTTACTGAATGTAACAAACCTGGATATTAAGTACTAACAACATATTTACCTTAGAGCACACTGGAATCATAAGGGACTAATACTGTCTAGAACCAGTAACTTCACCTGAAATACCTATTTGGTACAGAAACCATTTTGAAGGACTGAAATACAGCAATGAGAGTATCATTCTCTTGTTTTCTTCTGGGATAAAAAATTTAGTTTTTTGAAAAAAACTTTATTTTTTTCCTCTGCATTTCTAATCGATGGGAGGAAACTCTAGAAATGCTCATGCTGCCTTTCCAGCTCTGCCTGCAACAGTCAGCTGTCTCACCGGCCAACACAGTCCTTATGCTTCCTCTTCCTCAGGATAAGTGTCTTGCCTCCAAACACAAGCTCACTGGAGCAGAATATTTCTTTTTTTCTTGCACTGCAAGGTCGAACTTACAAGCAGGTGCTTTGACAACTGTCCCCAACCAAGAGCTGCAAGGCTCTTCTAAGCACAGCCTGTGACACCTCCACATCTCCTACAGCACTGTAGTGTCCCATCCTGGCCAGGTCTGAGCTTGTTCACAGCTGGAGCGTGACCCACACGTCCTTCTCTGGGAGGAGGTTTGGGGAAGAAAACTCCCATGTTGTGCTAAATGGGGTACCTGTTACAGCATTGCTGTGTCAATGCAGGGTCCTTGCAGGATGCCGTGCTTTTACGGCAGCACACAACAGGCTGCTTGCAAGCTCATGGATCACAAGCCACTGAACTTCGATAAAAAAAATGAAGCACACTGGTTGGCAAACATGAGTACCAGCAGTTTCTGACAAGTGAACTCAAACTCTGCAGCTGTGTGCAACCTACCTGAACTTGCTCTGTCCACTCCGATGGCATAACTAGGAAATGGGTTTAACTGGTAGCAGACAGTAAGGAAAGCAATGACTGGTACAGCTATGAGAGAAGGTTTTGAGGTCATGATTTGCTAATACCATGGCAGACATTTCATATTGGCATGCTTTTTAAAACCCCACCTGTAAAATACATATTTTTGCATGCAAGGTGCTATTTGCAGAGGTGGAGAGATATACCTCGTAGGTCAGAAGACAGAGATATACCTCAAAGATTATAAGACAGGTAATTACTCCTTAGTATCTTAATTTACCCAGTTTGTCGATTCAGCTGACCACAGTACTTGCTGTGTATTGTGTGTATAGTATTAGACCTATCATCTGCAATATATGGAAGTTACAAAGTTTATTGCCATATGCCTATAGAGAAGTCAAAACATCTCTACCACTTACCAGCAAGCATCTCAATAATTCATATAACAATGCCAGCGATAGCAGTGCCACCATTTACACAAAAGATTTGCAGAAACTCTTTCTGGCTGCTACATCCTATGTTTTCAGTAAGGATGCCAGTTGTTTTTCATCTGACATTTGTTCTATCTGAGTTAAAAAGATGTTAAATTAAATTTTAAAGCTGCACAGATACAATTCTAGGTGCATGGAGTGGAGCAGCACAAACAAAGCCTCTTGTCATTTTTCACTTCTCTCCACATGTTGATTTTGTTGCTTTCGTCAAAGACTGGAAAGGCACTTTCACTCAATAAGCAGTCTTACATGTCACCCTTAAGTAGTTAAATTCTCTAAAAACCCTACACCTCGTGTTTGCATAAAGCTACTCTGGTTTTGGGGTTCCTCAGACCTGTCTTCTCCTGCTGGGTGAAATATAAATTTTTGCTCTAATATGTGCCCTGCAGAGAGCAATGAGCAAGTATGGATAAATCTTATAGTCCAGGTGTACTGAATCTGTCACTTCCAGGATACATCTGATTCATGTGGTGTTTACCACAAAGACATGCATACATGCAACGCATCTGATGTTCCCCAAATACTGTCCGCTTACTGGGCAGCGCATGTGCAAGTATTTCTGTCCAGGAAATGTGCTAGGCTCACTTTTGTTATAAAAAGCAGTTCCCACAGTTTGATTATCTTCCTCCATGCCCCACGTCAGTTCAGCACTTCACTGCATGGTTAGACATGGAATTTAAATACCAAAGTAAACACATTTTTTGTATCAGAACTATCATCATCGCTTAGTCCAACCTGGATACAGAGAGATCAAGCAAAGTGTGAACACTCATTAATTCCAGAGACCAAAGAGGTTAAACTCAGTAGACCTCTAAACTACAGGCAACTGTTCAAAAAACCAGTGCATCACTAGAGTATTGTATGTTCTATGAGCAGGTTAAAAAGCAATCGAGAAAGATCCAAAGACAATTCTGCCTCTAGGATTAATTAATTCAGAGAAGGGAAAACAATACTGTTAAATAAGAAATGACACAAACTTTTATTTGAACTTGAAACAAATCAGATCGCAGACCTTTGGGGAAGTGTAAAAGATTGTATTTAATTGTTTTCTATTTCTTACCCTTATTTTCTCTAATTGTGATCAAGACAGGAAGGGCCAGCACTGAAATACAAAAGAAGAAAACATTATTAAAAGTGTTCTCACTGTGACAGGCTAAAGCATCAAAAACATTGTGAAATGCCTTTATTAAATATGTAAAGCTATTGTAACTACACGCTTAAGTGCTTTATTGTGCTTGAAATGCAGCCTTTTATTTCTCAGACAAGATGAAACAGAATAAAGAAAGAAAGAGGAGTTGCTTTAAGTCCTACATTGCACATCTGGTACTACAGAAGCCTTACAGCAAGGGGTTTTGGCAGACCCAAACGCCAGGCCTGGCTGCTGGTAGTCCCACATGCAGCAACCCAGCACGGTGAGTAAAGGGAGATAAGGTGACCATCACCCCAGCTTGGAGCTCCTGCTTTCCACACCCGAATAATTCAACAAGCCAGGAAGCAGGGAAAAAGGCAAAACAGGCATTGCAGTGTTTGACTGTGTGCCTTTCCTTCCTTGCTCTCTAAAAAATGCTAACGATGGTTGTGTTACTGGCCTCACAGAAGTTTCACCCTCCGGGAAGCACAGGAGCCCACTAAAAGGGCTTTCTCAGGTTGTTGCCTGCCTTGGGTCAGCCTTTGCCCTTGGGCTCCCATGCTCTCACATGGCTTGGAGACTCTTCTGACACTGCTCAGCCCCTGCCATTTGTTCCTGTAGCAGGAACAAATCACTGGTTAATCACCCATGCCCTTTTTGTCCTTTGCAAAACAGCCTCAGCTGGGAGCCTGAGCACAGAACGATATCTGATAACTGTCCCCAAACGTTTGCTGGGAAGATGTTTATCTAGATCCACCGAGTCAATTACCCGCTTGGTTATCCAGTATGCCCCTATTCAGCTTGGGTAATGTCTACATGCCGGGAAATTTTGTGTCTCAGCAGAATGCTACTGTATTTTGTCTCACAGATAAGATTACATATGGGATTTCCAAAATTGTTATAGATTGGTATTTTAAGTGATTGCACAGCAGCTCCATTTCTGCTATGTGCCTCACTAGCAGATAGGATACTTCCCAGTCCTAAATGCAAAACAAATCTCTTGTGTTTTAATTCAAAAAGCCTGGAGAGGCAGAGAAGTCTTAAAGCCTGCAAGTGATAGATAGACCCACTGGCACCTATTTGCTTCAGAAATTGGACAAGAAATCTTTTTCCAAAGTTAACTTACCTACTTGAAGGGTATGGAGATTATGCATAACCCTTGGCCAGTTGCATTTATTTCTACAATAGTTTTAATACGTCACCTCCATTATAACAGCTTCTGAGCACCCCACAACCTCTAATGGATTTATCTTTATGCACTATATTTTTCTTAGAAAGGTGGACAACAAAGTCTTAGAGAAGATAAATGACCTGCTTCAGACCATCTGGGAAGTCTGGAGCAGGGCAAGACCCTGCACATCATCCTTCTCAGGCCCTGATGTCTTCCCTTCCTCTCTGAAGAATAGAGAATCTATTTTCAGAGGATCAGAAATAAAACCTATACAAGAGCAAATTGCCCAGAACTGACCATTCCAAATATGAATATTTGCATGAATATTTTTGCATAACATGTTCCTGTTCTGGCAGGATATTGCACACCTTCAGCTGCTCTCTGCTTCAGGTTCAGAATACTTAGCATTGCTGAAAATTTGGGGCATTTCTGTCTACAAAGCAGATTTTACATGTGCACATCACCAGGTGCTACTGACAGTATGGGAGCCCCCTCATCATTGCTGTGGAGAGATGAGGCTGTGCATGTTTTGGCGTTACACACATAAACCACTTGTTTAGTACAAAGTGGATATATTTTCTCCAAGGTAAACAAAACTATTTCAACTTCTGCCTGTGACTTCACTGGAGATTTGAAGAATCAAGCAAACTCATTAAAGCAATTAAATGATCTTTAAAAAGTGAATCGGCTCAGCTCTGGTTTCCTGGATTTTAAGGGAGGGAGGCAACAACAGAATTCTCTAATCTAATCATGACTTGAAAGTAAATAAAATGAGAGAAACTGAAATAGTTGCTGACTCTCACAAGAAGAAACATAGGAACAGTGGCAGATAAGTACTGTGTCACTTCAGGGACAGAAGGATTATGTTTCTCTGCTTCTACATAATTGTCTCTACCTGGACAGATTTCCAATTGTGTCATCCACGCCAAGGGGAGCATTAGTAGATTAATTACTGTAGTCTACAAGGTAGTCAGTGACCGTAGTATCTAAACATATTCAGCATGGAGTATGACATTTAAATCAGGGAGGGAAGAACCTGTAAGACTTTGAGGGCTGCAAGTCTCTCCAGATATTTTGGAAGTACAACAGAGTACTAGCTTTTATACCATCTTTCCCCTGTATATCATACCCTCATATTCTTCCTAATAAACAATCCTTTAAATATACATACCCCTGTAACAGGGGTAACCAGGGACTAACTTGTTGCAACTGTTTTTATCTAGAAAAACAAATCTGTGAATGTTGTGCATCTAATGGTCCAAAAAGCTTTAGCAAGGTTCCTGAATTCTGTGGTATCAAGACATTTCAGAATGAAGATCCTCTGGCATTTTCAGTTGAATTTTAAAAATTCAACCTACGATATCTAATAGTTCCCCTGCTTTCCTAAATTTTCCTAAAGATTATTTGTATTTTTATAATGCAAAAAAAAATTCTCTCAGTAAAATAATAGTTTTGCAATACCAAGGCAATTTTAATCTAAAATAAGTTTTTGTATAACAGCAAGTTTGACTTTCCTTATTTTTCTGTCTTGCTTTCAAGAGTTCAGAAAACTCCAGTCAAACTTACCATTTTCATTCCAGTCAAAAAGCAGGTACTTATGAAAAGGCATTTTCAAAGAAAAGATTTCTGTGACCCCTCACACTGATACTACATCATTGCATTGCACACAGCTCTGCTCCTTTTATTTTCAACTCATAAAAGATTGTGGTGCTGACAACAGAGGTCAGACCCACTGATGAAGGAAGCAGCTTGTGTAACAATAACAGGATCTGGGACCAGCAAAGTGCTTCTCATTTTTTGAGACTGACAGTGTGGTTTTTTGGTAGTGATTAATTCAACCTTTACAGGTAAAGCAGAACATACTGACAAAAGCCCAATTCTGTTAATGTAAAATACCATCAGCTATCCCTTGTATAGCTACATGTGCCATAAATCACTCCTTGCCCTGCCTATCCATGGCAGTTACGCCTCTGCTAATAAAAATGTGTAGTATTGACTGATACTGCCCAAGTCATTGACTTTCATTGACATTATCAACCAATTTTGCCTGCTGAGAGATAACTAGCTGGAGACAGCAGCACTTGGGAAGGCACAGACGATGAGGATTATGCATTACCTGTCCACCTGCAAGCGGCCATCCCTGAAATAGGTGAGGATGCAAACGCATGCTTCAGAGTTAGCACCCTGTGGAGAGGAAGGGACTGCTGCCAATTCAAGCCGCTACATGTTTCTGAAGACAAGGGAAGAAATGGCCCCAAATAAGACCCATCGCCAGCTGAGGTGATCTAGCTGCAAACACCACACTCCTGCTTGCTCTCAGGGATCCCTCTAGAGGAAAACTGCAAGTCAGGCTGCAGCCTGGGCTCAGTGGCCTCACTAGCTAAGCCCCACACGTGAACATGAATGCAACAACAGTGGTCCAGGAAGCCTTTCAGGCTCAATTTAAATTTTAACACAGCCATAAGATAGAAATATAACTTGCTTTAATCAAAATAATTTCCAGAGTGCAAGTGTGCAGCCAGGGGTGAGTAATGCTGGTGTGAAACACGCAGTGTGGGAGATAGAGAAACCCCCAAAACACTTCACTAGCACTAGCCAATGCCTTGTGCGCTGCATTTTTCTTTTCGTAAGAATTTTTCTTCCTAGTCTTCACAACTGTTTTTTATGGTTTCCCAAGAAAAAAGAGGGCCCAAGTCAATGCTTTGAATCATGAAACCCAGTTTCTGGACTTATATAAATGGGTAGCAGTGATACTAGCAGAGTTGCATCTGTTTTTACCAGTTCTGAATCTGACAAGCAATCTTAAGTTCAAAAGCCATTTCCCCATTCTTCGTATAGTCATAAAGACATTTATATTCTGGAGCCAGTTTCCTTTCCTTTTTGCACAGCCATTAATACATTTTTTTCTTTTTTGTTTCATAGCTGCCAAGTCTTGCACAGCTCCATGTGTGAATTTATGCAAATTTCAGAATGCGCTAATTCACATATTTGCAAATTGGCAAGTGATTGGCAAAGATGTAAATGAGCTCATTTAGTCATTTTCCTCTTCCCTGAAACTTCAGTTTGGGATCAGTACACCCTCCCCTAAGTTATGGCAATAAGGGGAAGTTAATGCAACTGCCCCAAACCTGGCAGGTCTATAGCAGGGGTTTGGGCTACTGTACCCATGTGCCTGGCCGAGTATGGGAAGGATGTTAGAAAACAGCATGGGCTGCTAATGCACTGAGGAGATCTCCAGATGTGATAGGAAGGCATCAGGGGAGTACCCAGCACAGCTGCAGAAGTATCAGCAGTAAATGGGTGCGGATATGGTCATGTTTATCATGGTCAGGCCAGGGGTGGGAGCTGAGATGTCTGACTGTGTGAAGCAACACTGGCTGTGAGGGGAGCTGAAGAGCTGGTTTCACTGCAGGGGACAGCGGTTTGGAGCATAGCCTAGTGTCCCTGGATGAGGGAGAGATGGTTTGACAAAGAAGGTTGTGGGATCGGGAGGTATGGTGAGTAAAGTCATCTCTTGACTCTTCTGGTAAAGCTTAAGATTTTGCTGTAAAACTGGCAAGAAGGACGTGGAGCTGGAATGGAGATATCCCAGGTCTCAGGCTTCCACTGCCTGGGGTTGCTCTTCCCCCTCCAGGCTATGCAGTCCCAGGGGCACCCATCACAAGAGCTCCTGGCAGCAGCTCCTGCAGTACCTGCAAACCGCTGCTTGCAGCGAGGGTATGACATAGCTGCTGCACAGGGGCGAGCCATGCCAGATGCAGGGTGGTAGGCAGCCCTCTTGTTTTTTCCTTCTCACCAAGAGCAGCTGGCTGCTTTTGCATGAAGGGCAATAGCTCACAGAGAAAATAAATACTACTCTCCATTTTTCCCATTGCTCGCAGCCCAGCAAGGTTGGGTACAGGGTATGTCCTGCTGAGCTATATTACATCAGCACTTCCAAGGTTTAGGGCAACCTCTGATCTTCTCCCTTTATTTACCTGAGCCAGAACATGTTAGAAGCCCTATCACACTATCTGCTATATCATACTTTATGAGCTGAGGAGTTCCCAAAGTCTGTTTATTCCAGCCAGCACTAGTTATGCTGCTTCTCCTCAAAAACAAGATATTTGTAGTAAGCTGTATCATTTCTAAAAATGGCAGATACCTTGCAAAGCACCTGTAGTTTTGGGTGACAAAAGTAGCAGAGTAACCTCAAAAGGTTAAACAAACCTGGGTTGAGAAACTCAGGTAAACCTAAAGGAAAAAAAAAAAAAAAAGAAGGGCCAGAGAAAACATACAATTCATCTTCAAGTTATCTAAGGCAGCTTGCCTTAGAATTAGCTTAATTAGCTTCATTACCTTGTTTCGTATGGAAATATTGTAGGAACAGTATTCTTCCTGTGGCACTCAGGTAGTTAAATCCACACAATTTGCTTTTTGAAGCTTGGATTCTGCTGACTTTATTTCAAGCAATCAAAAGTATCTAATTTGCATTCACATTCACATTAGTGGTCCATATGTTAGCCCTGTTTAAAAGCTATATGCTGCATTCATTATGAAATACTTGGCTTCCTAGCTTTATCCTTTTACTTTGAAATTATTGCAATAACATTGCAACTCTTCTATTTAGGCTATTCTCAAATACGGGTTTTTTTGTGTGATTTGATTCTTTTTCAAAGTCTTCCAAGGGTAGGGCTTTTTAATTTTTGTTTACGGTGTTATGGGAACTTACAAATTGGCGAAATAACTCACTACCGTCATTTAATATGACAGTGTAGTATTCCTCATACCTAAAGCTTCATTAAAATATCAGGATTTCAATCTGCCTCTGCATAAGATTTCAGACCACACACAGCGTCATGAAGTACATGGCCTTCAGAGTTCATCGTGCTACTCACTGAACTGACTCAGCCTCTTAAAATGATAAAATTTGGTTGTTACATTATTGTTCTTCGAGTTTCTTTTTCATTGTGGAGCACAGAGTAAGGCATTTCCTTCTTACAGAGTTCATAATCCAAATTAAACAAGAAATCAATTGGCAGAATTAAAAAAAACTAGTCACTGTCAGATGAAATGTCCTGTCCATGGTCACATAAAAGGACTGTGACAGAGCGAAGAATTAAATCAAGGTCTTCCAGGATATCCTCCTCTGCCTGGGATAGAAGACCACCTACCATATACTATTACCTACTTCATCAGGTCATCACACTGTCAGTACTTGCTATAATGCATGCACTAAACCATCACCAAAGTATTATTTCCAGAATTTAATGTATATCGCAGTTTGTTATTATTCACTGCCTTGTACATCTAATGCTCATAATTTGGGAAAAGAATCGTATTTCTTCCTGCAGAAAACACTGATAAGTGATTCCCCCTTGGAGACTGATTCTCATAGCCCTGAAAACTTGAAAGAGAAACTCCTTTCTCACCTGCGTGTTCACTGCAGCTTCTGACATTTGGACAATCCTTTCCCACTTCAGTCTTTGGAAGCTCTCTGGACATCCTAGAAGGTGAAGAATAACGAGGTGTCTGCTATGAAATGAACATCACAAAAGGGTATCATGCTGAGTATGAGACAAATAATACCCTAAGGTAAATACCTCAAAAAAAACCCCAACCCCAAAACAAAACAAAAACTCCATTAAAAATCCAGTGATCAGAAAAAAACCTATATCCTTCTTTGCTCTTAATTTTTTACATGAAATCTGCTTAAGCAAGAGTTTCTTGGATGGGTGGAAAAGAAACGGAAGGTTTATTAGTTTAATTGTTTCTGAGATTTGGAGTTTTAAATTATTAGGTTTGTTGTTTGGAGACATCTCGACCTGACTCCATTAACAAATTTACATGGTACCCCTCAGAATGAATTGTCATTAATGGTCAAAGAGTTCATTTACAATTAATTCCTGAGTGCAGGATCTACGTCTTTTATAACAAGGGTTGTGTATGAAAGGAGCGTGAACAGAAGCCATTGGGTTATGATGGCACCCAGCATGAAATAAGAAATTCAAAGAATAAGCTCCAAATCCCATCTGTTTTTTAAGAAATTTAAGAAGATACCCTGAGTATCCTATTCTGATCACACATAGAAAAGGGAAAGGGAAAGGGAAAGGGAAGGGAAGGGAAGGGAAGGGAAGGGAAGGGAAGAGAAAATTCACTCATGAAATGTAAGATATCCAAGCATGAAACCTATGGTACATTAAGGAATAAAAAATCACTACAGAGCATTTCTGATCATTGTGGGCACATCTCTGGCACATAACTATTTGAACTAAATAGGAAATACTGCCTTTATTGGTGGACTACTTCTCTGCATTTTTTTAAAAAATGGAGCTCTTTACAACACCTGAGTAGTATAATAACACACGGTAAATTGCAGCTCGCTTTCTAGAGGACTCTGAGTGAGGTAATAACAAATAATGATCCACAACTCACAGGTGAGTTTTTCAACAATTCTTTCTGTTGTATTAGTTTAAACACATCATGCCAAGCTTCATGTAGAGTCAAAAAAGCTAGGAAAAACTCAATGTGTGTAATAAATAGATTGACTTTTTCTTAAGTCCAAGAGAATTCAGATCTGCACTTAGTATTGCTAGACATTATGTTGAACCCTCCCCTCCCCCCAAAAGCCCAACAGTTTAGAAAGTATAGGCAGAAAGCCAAAATTTTAGTGTTAAAATCAAACAATCTTCTTGAGTCAAAGCCTATTAACCCTGAAGTAGTTACAAAAGAGCAATATACCAGGAAATGCAACCTGTATGCAACCATACACAGATGCGTCAAAGAGTTACCGTATCTGCACTCCATTTCTGCCTATATAACCTCCTTGGGTTACAGCTACGTTATCCATACCGTGCGTGATTGCTCTTGAGAGTCAGTCCCTTCGGAGGAACCAGAGATGTTTCAATAACACGAATGAAAAGGCACAGATATACCATGTCCAAGATGCTTCCCACTGCGCTGACTCACTGGCAGAAGTACAGCTCTGAACATGTTGAAGTAATTTATCTGTAAAAGAGTGGGGCTACATCCTCAGTTGTAATAAGTCACAGAGAGCAATGACTGTAGCTGCTATAGGTCCCCTGAAGATAGCAGAGCAACACTGACTCAGTCCAGCTGCAGTTCTGGGTCAATTGGTCTAGTTTTCTGGACAAGTGTAAGTGAAACCTGGTAACAAAATCGATAGGGCTGAATATTTGTTATAGTTGGGGTCATGCTTTTCTCTTAACATGTGCTTGCAACTCCCATATGAAATAAAAAATGAAACCTTAATGTCTGGGGGGAAAAAAATGCCACAAAGCCGAAAGCTTCTTCTCTCCACCCTACACACTCATTGGCTCTATGCAGTTGTCTTAGCCAGAGGCAATGTCAACGTACAGGGAAAAGAAATGAATATTTAGGTTAGGGGAACCACTCACACACACAAAGAAAATTTTTTTTCAGAGACAGGTGTAAAGGGAGAAAAAAAAGATAAGCATATGCAAATCAGCATGTAAATTAATCTTCACTAACAATGAAGCCATGCCTGGATCCAAACTTCCAGCGTTTCATTTGTGTGGCAACTGGAATATCCCAGTTACACACATCAAACCAGCTCAGGTCATAAAAAACCTGATAATAACTTTCAATGAAATCCATATTTAGCCTTCCATGAACCTTGAAAAAATTCATGTCTTCATTTAATTTTCTGTGTGCCTGTGAGTACATACTGCTTTACTCCCTTGAAGTGCAAATACTAATGATTTGTGGTACTTCCAGTTTAAAAGAAATAAAAAAGAACAGGTTACTGGCTAAAATGCTGTTAGCATGAAAGTAAGGTGAATGCTCCAGATTTGGACTATCTCAAAGAAATTCCCATGTGTTTAAATTTTTCTTGCCATTTTAAGCCACTAAATTGGGATCACAGCTGTTAGGACCTGACTGTATGCTTGGAAAGCGTTTTGCATAATACAGAGTTTTCTGTGGTTGACTGAGTATCCTCATGACCTCAACAAACCTAATTTTATGGTGTAACTTCCATATCACGCATGCTATCCTCTGCTGCCTTGAGATACATTTCATCAGAACCACACAAATATCTACATCTACCTTGGGAATAATGTGAAGGGTACCCATAAAGTGGGACCCTCTCCATTCACAGTCCTTAAGCTAGGATTTTGCTACTTTCTTCCATACCCCCTTCAGCGAATTTCAGTAGATAACAGCACGTCCCCCATTATGTTCTCTTATCTTATGAATCAGGCTGCATGGTTCTCTGCTGCTCAATGAAGACATCAGATGAATCACTTTGTTGTTGCCAGTTGGCAGGTAATAAATATGCAAGTTAGGAGTGTTAATCATTTAAAAGGTCCAGTCCTGCTCCTGTTGCTAGCAACCTCTTCCCAATGAAACAGAGCTAAAACTGACTGTGAAAAGCTAGATTGTGTGGCAGCTCCTGCCATTTTCTACTAGAAATTTCCTGTAGCTTCATACTGCACCAGAGTCTTAAATGTTCTCCTCCCTGTTTCTCTTCTAACCAGTGTGGAAAGTGTGCAGCATGCTACCGCTCTCATTGAAAAGTCTGTAGCCATAAAGACATAGACAAATCTGGCCCATAGGTTTTAAATGCTGACTGGACAGTATGGGAGAGCTAGTTCCATGTTTTAATGGTTCCTTTCTCCATAAAGCAATGAGCCTTTAAAGAAAAAAAACAAAGTAATGGCATATATATCTATGCATCACCACATGACTTCGGAATTTACCTGCAGTACCTCTTTGATTCAGGACTAAACCACACTCCAGCAGCGTACACAGCAGCATCAGAGTGTAGGGAGCTCATATAGAAACCAAACTGAGAGTCCCATAAACTCTGAGGACTAACGTTCTTTCATATAAGCACAGAGCGCACCAAGTATGGGACTGTAGTTAAAGTCTGTTTTCAGGAATGGCTAAGTGCTATGGTGTGTATACCCATTTTCCACTGGAAGTGTGCACCTTGTACATGCTTTATTGTAGGTAGGGCTCGTTTTTCCTCATTACCTGGGATGATTCTTGTGTTTCTATTGACAACTTTTGAATCAATTTAAGCCACCAAGTCAAACCATCATTGTTACAAAGCTGTACTGGGGAAACGGTGATCCTGTCAGCCACTATCACAGGAATTAGGAGGAGAGCAAACTTATCTACTGGTGAGTAGCTAGGTCAAATGAAGCCAGTCAACTTAAAACAGCCTTCAGCGTGCACCAACTCTAGGACTAAGGAAGTTCAAATGTAACTTAAAATCAGCTTCACATACTCATCTTTTTTGAGCTTGAACTCTTTTAGACAAAGTGCAGAATCTGGTTTCTGATGCCACAGAGGACTAATGTCAAAGTCTAGAGTAGATTCTCCACAGTACTGGGTGCATTGGGTGAGTGGATTGACTCTTTCATTTTCTGCCTGGCCTGCAGTTGTGGTAAACTGTGTCAACTGCAAAACGTCCATTAGGAACCATCCACTAGTTGCAATGTGCCCTAGTGTCGGGGTTTAACCCCAGCCAGCAACTAAGCACCACACAGCCGCTCGTTCACTCCTCCTGCAATAGGATGGGGGGAAGAGAATTAGGCTTACGTCAGCCTCCAACACAGACAGTTCTTGGAATCCTCCCATCACTCCAGAAATACAGATGGATTGTGCCCCTTTGTAATCTGATGGTATTAAAGTACACTGTGCACTGGTGTCCACTAGAGCTTTATACTCCCATGGGGCTCATGTGCCAGGCCATCAAATCCACACAGTCCAGTAAACCCTTTGTTCGTTGGAAAGGTTGTCCCTTTCCTCTGCCTGGCCAAAGGCAGGGCCCCTCTATTCCTGATCGGAGTCTTCATTACTTCATTTTTGTAACTGCAAAACAGAAGTCCCTTTATCAGGGTCAAAAGTATGATCAGCTCTTCTACTCTGCTCTACATACACTGGAGCAGTAATTTTCTTGGATGGATGCTTTTTGGCTGTTGTTTTTCCTTGCAGTTCCTGTACCTGAGCTTCTAGTCTTCAGGTAGGTTCACCATCTCACTTCCTCATGGCCTCCCCCCCGGTCACACAGGAAGAACCACAGGGTCGCACGTGGTATGTGCCACCGGTACCCTTTCCCTTGAACAGAAAAAGGCTGACTCTTAATAGCTGAGGCCTTGGTTGGTGTGTGTGAGGAAGACCTATCCTTCTCGGCTTGCTTGGACATTTTTTGGGTCAGTCTGTCCACAGCCGAGACACAGGCCCACATGGAGGAAGCGAGATTTGGGGTCAGTTCCTTCGCAGCCGAGACGCAGGCCCGCATGGAGGAAGCGAGATTATCTTTGTATTCTCGGAGTTGTCTGGCCAGTCCATCTATAGTTGGTACCTCCGTGACTGTCCAGCTCATTATCGACAGGGTGTGGGCATATGACGTCGGTGCATTTCGTACAACCTTTCGCCACATGGACCACGTGCACCGGATTTCATCCGGGTCTTTGGACACCTGGCCGTCATCCAGGTTGTTACAGATCACCTCCACCACGGCTAATTCCCTCAGATACGGGATACCTCCCTCAAAGGTGGTGCATTTGCTTTGGGAATTTGCAAGTTCTTCCTTGAAGGGATACCTGTCCTTCACACTTGACAGGAGTCGCTGCCAAAGACTGAGGACTCCTGCCTTTTTTCCAATCCCTTTGCCAATGGCCTTATCCTTAGCCAAGGATCCCAGCTGCCGGGCTTCTTTACCTTCTAATTCCTGACTACTGGCCCCAATATCTCAGCATCGGAGTAACCAGCTGAGAATTAGCTCACCCGGTTGACGGCTAAAATCTTTTCGCATACCTCGCAGCTCACTTAGGCATAGGGATCGGGTGGTTTCGGTCTCATTATGCATTATTCCTCCTCCTGCTCTTGTGACTGCGCTGCTGCAGAACAGGCTGCCTCTTCCGATTCTTTCTCCTGCTCCCTCTTAGGAGAAGCTTCTTCATCCCTTACTAAATGAGCTGACTTCCGCTTCCAGTGTTTCTTTTTAGTTATAGGGGTGACTGATATAGTGTCTGGTTTAGCCATAGTGTCTGTTGGTATGTTTTCCCTCTCTTTTCCCTGTGGGTGCTGCATAATAACAAGCAGTGTTTGGAACATGCTGGTCAGGGCCCAGCACAGTGCAGTAAGTTGTGACTCTTTGGAATAGCTACAGCATTTTTTTTTCCAAACATTCTATCACTTCATCAGGATCCTGTAGTTGTTCGTGAGTGAAGTTCCAGACCATTGGAGGTGAGAAGTTCTCTAGATACCTGCCCATATTCTCCCACATGCCGTGCCACCCATGACTGTACTCTCGCGGAACCTGGGTCGTATTCCTAAATTGCTTGTTAACCTTAGACAAAACCGAAGCAATATTCCCAAGAAATACCAATAGAAGTATTTTAACTACCCAAGGATGTTCAGGATACTGAGAAGTTATTGTAACAAGGGAGAAAACATCACAGAAGCAGGTAGCAAAGGTGCCATTCTATTACTTCCTCCACAAAAAACCTCTTAGAGGAAGAAGTATAATTGTTAATTTTCTCCATGAGATGGTACCTGAAGTACAGTAATGGCCCAAATACCAGATTAAGCTCAAGGTCAGTATTTTAATAACAAATCTCCCAGGCAAAACATCACTAATCACTGCAGAGCACAGCAAACTGCAAAAGCCAACACCAATCTTTAACACGTACAGCAAAAAAAAAAGAGCATGGTGCAGACCAGATAAACTAATATCGAGAACAGATGGATCAATATCGTGACCTGCAACTGTTACAAATCCCTTCTAATACACTCTGGTCAATCTGTTATTATCTCAAACCCTTCGTGCCCCATGTTGGGCGCCAAAAAGGACTGTTGTGGTTTAACCTCAGCCGGCAACTAAGCACTGTGTGAAAATTGTGGGTTGAGATTAGAACAGTTTAATAATGGAAATAAAATAAAATAAAATAATAATAATAATAAATTGTAATTAAAAGGAAAATAACAAAGAGAGAGAAATAAAACCCACGAAAGACAAGTGATGCAAAAGAAAACAATTGTTCACCATCAACCGACCGAAGCCCAACCAGACCCCGAGCAGTGGCCCCCCCTGCCAACCTTGCCCCTATTTTTATTGCTGAGCATGATTTCTTATGGTATGGAATATCTCTTTGGTTGGGGTCAGCTGTCCTAGCCGTGTCCCCTCCCAACTTCTTGTGCACCCCCAGCCTACTCGCTGGTGGGGTGGGGTGAGAAGCAGAAAAGGCCTTGACTCTGTGTAAGCACTGCTCAGCAATAACGAAAACATCCCTGTGTTATCAACACTGTTTTCAGCACAAATCCAAAACACAGCCCCATACCAGCTACTATGAAGAAAATTAACTCTACCCCAGCCAAAACCAGCACATCTAGGTCCTTCCCAAATCCCCTCCATCTACAGCACCTTCCCTGGAGAAGGGCCTAGGTACGCTCTGAGGGATTCCTGTGGCCAGGGCCACTCTCCAAGCAGCTGGGACTAGATACATCGTATGGTACAGGAGAGGTGTAAAATGGGGTGGTGAATGTAAAGTCTGAACTCCGAACTTTGCAGATCCTTACTTGATCTTTTAAATGTGTACATAGATTTGCATCCTTTAGATACTTACAATATAAATCAATTCATTCTGTCATCACACCAACTTGTGTAATATCTGTATATTATAATATACAATCCTCAGCTCACATTCAAATAAATAAACATTGATTTAATATAAATTGTTCTCTTACCATATCAGAACATTGTGTAATTAAATCATCTCACTGGTAGTGTGTACAGATGGCTTAATTTTCTGTAATACCCACTAAAGCTCAATTGACTTAAAGGGGACTACTAATCTATTTAAAGTTAAACCGACAATGGATAAATTTGTAGCTCATAAAGGATTTGTCTCTCTAGTAGACCACCATTTTCTTAAATGTTTGGGGAGAACAAAAGAATTTGCCATTTAGAATTACTAATCACTTAAAAAAAAAAAAAAAAAAAAAAAAGAAGAAAAAGAAAACCCCAACTCTGTGGCCGTTAACCCAGTAATAAGGCTAGCAGACAATCTCTCTCCCTCTCGATGATCTTTCACTGTGAAACGTATCTGTCAGACTGGAACCCAGCACTGAGAGCAAAAGGCAAAGCTTAGTCTTCTTTCAGACACTGCTGCATATTTCTACACTTTCATATCACAACAGAAGAAAAAAGAAAAGAAAAAAAATATAACCAACTGAAATGAATTATAAGTCAACACGTTGCATGAAGGTTTACAGCTTTTTCGTAAAGTGAAATTTAACATCTCCAGAACCTGTGCACTGAGTTCATTTTCTATTTTTATTGTGTTACAGCTTTAAAAAATTGCCAATTAAGTCAAATTAAGCTGTTGTGCAGTCAGCTTCTATAATTACTAGCAATAGTTTATTGTAGGTTCAAGCAAACAGAGGGTGTTTGCATTTTTGTTTTTTGTTTTGTCTTTTTTTTCTTTTTTTTTTTTTTTGCCAGAGTAGTAGTTTCTTTTTGTAGAAACAATTATCATGGTAGTGCTTCCCAGCAAAAAAAAACATAGCCTGCAGCCATCCTATATTTCATTTTCAGTCCAGCAGTTTTAAAGAGGCTTTTTGCTTTTCTAGCAAATGTACAATTAGAGGAAAACAATCCAAGGTGATGAATAAAATGTGGGGCATCATAAAGCAGGCAGAGAGGCAAACGAGGAAGAATGGGGAGGAAGCCGTGCTGGTCTGGACGGCTCCTTCCTCTCATGCTCAGACCTACAGTGGCGGCAAGTATCTGTTCTATCATGCGGCGCCAGGACTCTCATATACCCCCAGCCACTGTAACAATGTTATTACCACACCTGAAATAATTGCAGTGCAAGCCCATGAATGACAGACAGGTCACAGAGAACAAACCAAAGACACATGTATAGCATTTTATATATCCAGAATGTGCTGGTCTTATGCATGTTGTTTGCAACTCCAGTCCCCTCTCCTTTAGGAGAACATGGTGGAACTGAAAAGGTAAAGGGAATGGTGGCAAGGATGGTCAAGAGTAGGACGCAGCTTTTTGTATGACACACTTTTTTGTAAGATGAATGACTAAATAGACTAGGACTCTTCCACCTTGGCATGGGATGATGGTGTGGGTATCTAAAGAAATCTATAAAACCATGAGTGCCGCTGTGCTACAGGGAATGATCTTCTGCTGTGTCTTCTGGTGTAAGAAGCAGGGCATATGAAATAAAACTAGCAATATCCAGTTCAAAATTAACTGAAAGAAATACTTCTTCACACAGGATGTGGTTAAGCTGCAGATCTCTGTGTCAAGGGGTGTTGGAGATCCTGAGAGTCTGCATGAGTTCAAAAAGGGACTGGAAATTCAGAGAAGTAAAAAAGAAACAACTACATTAGGATCAGTAATCCGTACTACTTTGATGGAGCGGAGACAGGGGAATGACTGCCCTAGCCTTCTCTTTACAGCCCTGGCATCTCCAGTATTCTGTCGACTCTGCCTTTTACTCCAGCACTGGACACCCTTGTATAGCCTACCATGTCAAGGTGAAAGATATTAGGGAGAAAATTACATGAGCCTCAACATTGTTCAACAGAGCAGAGAGTAGTACAAAACTGTATTTGTAGTAAGTCACAAGTCAAATGCAAACACTCTGGTAGCAAGGCATTGGTAGCACGTAACACCTAGCCCAACACAAGTTCATAGTGCTTTACGAATCTTCACAGAGTCTCCCAACACCTTCCGTGTTGGCATTAAGATATTATTACACAGGCCAGCACCGGAGAAAACTCTGACATCCACGAATAGAGAGAGTAGCCTTCTTTTACAGAAGGAGAAAGCAGAATACACAGATGTTAAGTACCTGGCCCAAAGTTATCTATCAGCATAGCCAAGACAGCAACCTCCCAGTCCTATGCTTAAGCCTCTTGACTGATCTGCTCTCCAGCTGACAAGCTCTACACAGATCTCCGCACCACACTTCCAAGCAGTGCTTGCTAAGTGGCATATCCATTACCACCAAAGAGGTGCAGAGAGGGAATGCAGCATCAGAATCAGCAGCTGCCTCGACTCCAGCTCCGAGCAGCCCGTTCATCGTGTACCTTACAGATTTTCCCCACTATAAAGAATGAATAATTTGTTCCAAGCACTGAACGCAAAAGCTGGTGCCAGATCAGTCAGTGCCAAGTTAGGGGCTATTTCAATGAATGTAGGTAGCTTGAGTCCTCCACAGAGTGTGGGGTGCTGTGAGGACCTGTAGAATAATCCTTCCTCTGTCTCCCTGGGAGGTGAGCTAAAGGAAATTGCTTCTGCCCCACAGTCCTACCACTGGCCAGAAGGACGCTTTGGCTTGCACCTGTATGCAATGTCTGCTACAATTTGGCCTTGATGCATTGAGAGATTTACCAAAGGATTATGAGGGTTTTTTCCCTCCCTCCAGGATTTTTTTTTTAAACTATCCTAAGAAATGCGTAACTCCAGATTAATTGCAAGGGGGAAGGGAGAGGAACAACAAGAAGTCCATTTTTATTCTCCTCGAATTAGAAACATGAATTTTCTTCCCCTCCCACTGATTCACCGCTCAGCATTCAGCTAAGATGATCACCGAAAAAGGAAAAGCAAATGAACAGTGATGTTTCTTAGGGTATGAAATACTTTACAATTAAATAAGGTGCTGCGGAGTATTGCGCTGATCACCAGTGATTGGTAGCTCTCTGCTAAGCTGCAAATGAATTCAGCACAGGACAGCATTCCAAATTGCTCTTACAAGCTTTCCTTTATTATTTTTATTTGGTTATGCTCTGACTCTCATCCAGAATTGTACTTAATGCCCTCGTCTGAAGTTGTTGAAATGGCACCCCATGGCATAGTGTGACAGTGAAAGGATATTGCCTTTGGAAGCTGCTAATGGTCCATGAAAAGAAAACAGCAGAAAACGGGAGAGCAGTTGTTCCAAAATAATAAGAACAAAAATCTTTACATTTTTAGCTCATCATCTTGCCATTGTCAGAGGATTGAGAATGGGCAGAACATAGTTTGCAGCTAGTGAGGAGTTGCAGGTCCAGATGGGTTGCAAGTCAAAGATACAAGTAATGAAAAAATAGTGCATTATATGTAGCAAAATAATTTAATATTTTTAATCTTCCACTTGCCACTCAAAATTATTGTTTGCTACATAACTTTGTCCACAAGGTATCATTAATTCCCTGGGGTGGGAGAGATGGCCTGAAAAAGTGTCATTAGAAATGAGCAACAAGGGTTGCAAAGGTCAGGCCAAGCTACAAAAGCTTCAGTTCTGGTAACTCTTAGACAAAGATATTTCAGGAACCCCCAAGCACAAGGCCCCACTGAAGCCAAAAGGAGCTCTCTGCCTCAAATTTTTTAAACTTAGGAGTACAAAACACAGCTGGGAAGGACTAATTCCTCAGTGACTTTACTCCAGACTTACCTGCACATTGCTCCAGCAGGAGTATGCAGAGGTGAAGCAATAATCGCTTGAATAAAACAATGCCAACAGGCAAGCTATGAGCATATCTGTGTTTTAACAAACCTGTTTGTCCTAATTCCCCCGAAGTGATACATTCCCTTACTGTTGAACACACTTGTACAAGTAAAAACAAAGAAAAGAAATTAAAGTAAAAATAATGGTGGCTCATTCCTTTAACAACTCTCTCCCTACTCACAAGAACCTTTCACCCACTCTTAGACTATTTCTATGGTCATTACTGCCTTAGCATAAGCTTTGGCACCTGCCTCTGCATCCCACAGACCACAACAGTAATAAGGCACTAGCTGGACCCTTTCATGTCCTGTATCAGTCTACCAGCTTACTGTGCTGCTGTAGGAAAAATGAGGAGATACCAACATCTTTGCCCCAGCACAGCAGCATCAAATTGGAGCCTGTGTGTCCTAAGTTACTGTAACAGCTGTCTAGCTTACAGTATCTTTCACTCCAAAGTAAAGCACTGCATTTTTTCAATATAACCATTATTTAAATTACTTACTACCATAAAATTTGCCATTTTTTCTTCCCCTCTCCAAACAACAATCTGATAAAATAATAATAATAATAATTAGAAGGAAAAAACATCGCCCTAAGAGACAGTTATGTTTACTGTGTTGTGATTTCCCAATAGAAATTAATTCAAAACAAATTTACATTCTAAATTTAAAGAAGATATAAATAATTCATGTTCTCATATCATGAGCACTCTGCATGTCATACACCGGGGTACCTGCAATTTTTCAGTTTATCCATTTAAAATTTTCATTCAGGAACTCATTATCATGTTTTTTTGTGCTTCTATTCCACTGTGGTAATTTAATAGTCTTCAATAGAATTATGTTCAATTAAAATGTATTCAGTTTTACCATTCCAAATCTTTTTAGCTTTTAATTTAATTGCTGTAGGCTTCAGTTTTACTTATGTACTATTAACTCACCTTGTTCACTGATTCTGTTCTCAGAAATATGAAAAGACTAACCCCATAAAGACTGCAAACTGGGGTTTCATTCCTCTTAAGCCACTTCTGCATAAATGTCACTCCATCTCTTTCAGGCCAGTGATTCCCATAATCTCTGAGAGCAGGGTCAGGCCCCATTGCTTCATTTTTTAGCAGCCATTCTTCTTCCACGTAAACACAGTGAACTCCCTTGCCCACCGGTGTAGTCTGTTGTCCTCTGACAGACCGTTCCCACACCAGCACGAAGTCCTACAAGTTTCTGCTTGCCCAGCTCCTACCCAGGATTATTACATATGTGGGTTCCTGCAAGAACCCCCAAGTCACTGATGGGCTCAAAGCCAAGCAGGTAAGTAGATGTTTTGCTGGAGAGGGCAGGAAAATGCTCCGCTTCTTGCAGGATCAATGACATGGCATGGAAATGGACTTCCTTCCAGTCACTGGAGGTTTGGTGTCTCAAAATAGAGAAAAGGAACAAGTGACCCATGGAAAGGTAGAAAACGGTAATTCGGGCTTTCTTCGGGATTTATACAACTTTGTACCCCACAGGCATGGAAATGGTAGACCAGGAAGATCCGCATCAGTTTCTGAGTCTCTACTGCCAAAAACAGGTTTCCTAAGCTGTACTGACATACAAGCACTGGACTCTTAGGAATGTAACACAAGAGTTGCCTGGGGAAAAAAAAAAAACAAAACCAAAAACAAACAAAGAGAAAAATAGCTCTGTGTCTTCTGTATTGTCCCTTCTCTGATCCTATGTTGTAGGTGATGACACATGACTGATCCATACAGTGACATTGTCACGTTCACGCTGTTCTGTAACTGTAACTGATTGACATAGTTTTATAGTCCAACTTTTACAGGTGTTAACTTTTTGTCTATTTTTGAGCTACTATTACAGATTGACTAGTTCTGACTGAACTGTGTTGAGTGGTATCAGTATTGAAGTTAACTTGTAACCTCAAAAATGGATGGGCTATTTCAAAGTCTCCCTTCATTATCCCAAGATAAATGACTTGCATTTACCAACTTTCAGTTTCCTCTGCCATTGTGTTAGGTCCTGTTGTGTCCTTCTGAATTTCCTTATGACCCTTGACTAGCTTAAATGACTACAAATTCTTCTACCTGAGAGTTTATTTCCCTATTCCCAAATGCCAGTCAGTACTTCTCTAACTGCAAAAACTTTGTGTGCTCCTTTTCTCCTATACTAAAAGAACTAAAATCTTTCCTTATTTCTATCAAAAGGAACCTTTTTTATAGGCTTCTCATAGACATAGATATTTTTGTCAAATAAACACCATCTCTTTCATTTTTTATGTGCAAAGACATTTCAAAGGGTGAATATAGATAAAATCAGGAGAAAAAATTTGTTAGAAAACACTTCCCAGTCATCTGAAACTACTAAATTTATGGTAAAGATCTTGGAAAAGCATGCTGCAAAAATGGCTTGAAATCAATCAGGTACACAATTTACTGAAAAAAAAAAAGGCTAGGTAGATACATATTGTCCGATTTTGTAACCTTGCTGCACAGGTACTTGTTGGTCCTAGATGTGCTAGACTCAATCTTTATGTATCCTCAGGTTATAGTAAGCTTGACTCTCTTCTCCCATGTGTATGCATACATTGTTCATCAAAAGATTAAAAACCTACCCAAATCTAACTGGCCAATCAGATAATTATGACCAGCTTTCTGTAGTCAGCGGCATGGGAACAGGCAATGTGCTCAGCAACACACTTGGCTTGCTTCAGAAACCATTTACATGTAAATAACCATAGATGAAATATTCGTTAAGGTCTACAGCAGAGTCTAGACTCACACCATTGGCACTGTATCAAGACTCTTCAATCCCCCTGTTCACCGTGCTGTTGAGAAGAGGCAATGGCTCACGCTTGGATCAGAGCAAATGTCCAGCTAGCTGACACCCCTGTCTCCGACAAGGGTCAGCCATGGAGGCTGTGTCATAGCCCCTCCACAAGTGGTAAGAGACTTCCATTTAGGAAGGGCAACACAGGCAAAACCTGCCAAAAAAATAATTAATTTTTTCTTCGTGTGCAGTGATGTATGTATGTCCGTCCTGAACTCATCTGGCCTATGATACAGGTTTTTTCTGCAGTCAGCAGTAATGAATTCCCATTATGAATTAATGCCAGCAACATTTCATTTTTAATATCAGAAAGACATTGAGCTCTTCAATCACTCCACGAAGAAACGATACAAGGAACCACCAGGTGTAGTGTCCCAAAGCAACTTGAACATGGGAAAGCAAAGTTTTGTGTTTTAAGTTTCAAGCAGCACTGAAGTTTAGCTGAGATTTTGCATGCCAAGTTTCAGCTTAAAGGGAATTTTTTTGGCTACAGTATAAGCCCTGGAGAATAGGAAGCATTCTAGAGGAAGCATCAAATCACACTTAACTACTGTATGGCAGAGCAAGTGGCTGTGTTACAACACAATCACTCAATAAGATAATTTCTTATGTTAGCATTTTAATTAAAATAAAGAATACTTTCCTCCATCTTACACTCTACAATTCCCTCTTCAAATTACACAGACAGACAAAATGTACAAAGCAAACAGAAAATAGGATCACAAATCCTAGCAGACTTGAAGGCATGACTCAGAAGCTTTGTGAGAAATATGGTAAATAAAACCAGAGTTAATGATTCCATAAACATTTATTTCGAGGAAATATTAACAGCGGTCCCTAAAATGTTTCTGGGCAATTAAAGGATAAATAACACCTATTATTAATGTAATGATAAAAAATGTCATTTACCACACATTTGCAGTACTCTAGTTAAATACATTATTAAACAGCATCCCAGTATGGATTAACACTGAACAGAAGCTCCAGATGTAGAGATGTTTCCCTGTGGTTTTATCAGCAGCAACATGGTTGGTGCTAGCCCAATCCCGATCCCAGTGTGGACAGGGCCTTTGGCTTGCTCTGTTTGTTTTTTGGATGAATAATAACACTTGTGCAGACCTCGCACGGGGCTTGGTGCTTTGATCAAAGCATTTTCCAGTGGACACAAAAATCTGCCTCTAATGTTTGCATCTAAGCTTTCATTTTAAAGTAAATCACTGGGGTGAGACCCTGTCAATCCAGCCTTGCATACCGCTCTCGCCAGACAAACGGTTGCACAGATTGTCCCCTACACAGGGTCTTGCTCCAAGAGAAAAACAGGTCTTCTCCCACCGGTGCCAACAAATGGTCCAGGAGCCTTCTCTGCACCTCCTTCCCTCACTGGCTTGCCCCAAGCAGTGTCTTTGCTCAACCCAAAGGCAGCAGTGGGGGAATAGACACTTATTGGGCAGCATGCGACAGGAGCCGATAATGTGTGCCAGTCCACTTCTGACAGTAGAAAAGCTCCTGAGGAGAGACAGGGCTTTCTGCATTGACCTTCCACTTCTCCACCCAGCCATGTTGCTCTGGGGTGAGAAACGGTGTCTTACCCAGCAGGTTTCTTGAGAAAGATGAGCAATGTGGCACGGACCAGCACTGGCTGAAGATGTGGTTAAAGCCTTTTCTGCTCACTTCAGTTAAAGGTGATCTTCTCACTGGAACCCAGGTCAGATGTGTTTTGCAGAAAGGCATTGCTGATGCTATCCTGGAGGATCAGGCTTCTTTCACTCTCTCCAGTCCCCACGGCCCCCAGATGCTTAACAAATCGGCAGCCTTTCACTTGGGCAGTAGCACTCCAGCCTGGTTGACATTTGCCTCCCTGCAATGGGAATTTTTATTACCGATCTCTTCGTGGTGGTAGACATGCTCTAGGTTATACGAGATCATGTCTCCCTCTAGTGACTAAATGTCTGTATTTTTGAAAGTCGTGACCCCAACTTTAAAGACATAATTTTTAAAGGGGCTGTAAAGTACACATCTACCTATCTAACCATAGATTAAACTCTCTTTTCTTTCACTCCTGATTGTGCACCAAAGTATGAATTGGATTTTGCTTAAAACAATCCAATTATTAACAGAGTCATAGGACTTCTCAGTAGGCATTGTGTCTCCATTATACTAGGGTTTTCAACAAAAAAGGCAGTATCTGACCAGGAGGAATGATAGATCTTGATTAAACACTCATGCTATTTATTTTGTACTGGCAGCTAATCTTTGTCCAAACATTTAAATCCAGACAGTGATATTTAACAGCAACTCTACTAAAACTATCACTTGTGCTTGCTGCAGATATGAGGATCACTCTTTCTTATTTGGCAAGCTAGAAGACATCTACTTATCCTCACCAACAAAACAGTAGCCCAATTTGTTTTTAAAAGACATAGAAAAAAAGGGAAAAGCATGTTAAAGTTTCATCAGCTGGAGATAAGAGTGGAGAGAAGATGATCAGAGAAGAGACTGGAAGCTTGAAGTTTCACAAAAGGCCTGCATGTTGGTTTCTTCTCTGGCTTACCCCAGAGGCAATAATATACTTCACACCGATAATAAAAGTCAACAACACACAAAGCATCAGATAGGGAGGATGTCCTGAGATTTAGAAAAATAAAATCTTTTTATCTTTAGTGCTAGCAATACGAGGCATAGTACAAAGCGTGGCATGTACACATCAACAGATAGAAGTGGAACATAGATTGTAAGAGAGACCAAAAAATAGTGCCATGGCACATGCCAAGGATGAGCACTAGGAAGCAAGGAAAGGCCACACAAAATCTCATGGGAGGTATGTCACATTCCTCACACAGGGACAGAAGAAAACAGTAAAGAAAAATGATAACATACCTGAGCTATGCTGGAAAAAAAAAGTTGCAAAACAATTTTTAAAACTCTGCTGGAAGCTTCTAAAAAAGCAACATAGGACAAAGTCAACTTCAGACTCACATTTCCACTCAAAATTTTTAAGCAATTATATTATAATAAGTATAATTGAAAAAGGAGGTGAAACTAATATTTTTGTATATGTTTTCTTTATTGAATGATTTTCCCACACATAAAATCAATTTAATTTTACATCTGGCATCACTTTTCTTCTCATTTTTAGTGGCACTGAGCTTGCCTAAATCCACATGTAATCTGTGGGAACACTCAGAGCTCAACAATTTTGGTATTCCTCCTCACTAGGAAACCAGGGCCTGGTTCTGCAACTGCCAATATGTTTGGCCTCAAATCTTCATAGGGTCCCATGAAGTGGGAGCAAGAAACCTCTCTACCAACTCATCATGATCTGACTTTCATCTTATCCTGCTTGATCCCCTAGATCTTTCACAGAAAAGAGGATAAGACAACGTGATTTAAAATCTACAGAGACTGATAAAGTTTGGAAGTGGGAATAGCACCCAGGGCTAGATGTCAAGCCTTAAACTATTCCCACCTAGTTGCAAAAGAGAGTGATATACCAGTATTTTATATGGTCTGAAATGTTTTAATTTTTTTTTAATAGTAATAACAATCATAATAGGACTGCAAAGCTAGAGAAGACCCCTTGAAACTTTTCTTAAAAATTCACTGCGCCCCTAGTCTGGTTTCAAGGATGGTTTTGTTTTTCCTTCTTAGTCAACTCTAGTTCAGCTTCTTCTCTCAGCTCTATTCTGGTCCTGCTGCAAAGGAGTAACTAAGCCTAAGTGCATGCCCCTCATCTCAGGATGTTTGTAGCTTCCTTTAGCTACAGTGTAAAAATGTGAAATAATAGGTTGTTCTTCTTTTTCCCCCTGAAGGAAACCATTTTGTATAATATTTCCCTTTCAATCGTCTACATTCCCCAATTTACTTCCGCAGCTTCAAGTCACCAGCTAGAGCAATAGTATGCCCGTACTAGAAAAACCTGGAAAGGATAAAGAAATATAACCCGTTCACAAACCTCGCAAATAGTACAACCAACCACCCCTGCCACCAAAATCTAGAAGCTGTTCCGGTGTTCCTCGGCAGCGAAGCAGAGCACAGCTCCACCGGTTACTGTTCTTCTACCTATAGGTGGCACTAGTTATGTTTGTAACTTCTCAGCCCATGCTTGCCGTTATTTCTGCGGACCTTGACTGTAGCTTCTTGCCTGATTTCTCCCTTGCTGTCGGTAGAGGTGTTAATCACAAACTTTAAATACGTTCAGAAGCAGCTTCAGACAAACTAAGCATGCATTTATAAAGCAAGAAACAAAACTCTCCTGATGTCTGCCAGTTTACACACCTCCACCGCCCGGGCGTACATCCGCATCCTCTGGGTGTCCCCAGACGTTAAGGGCAAATGGTGGCAAATACCAGTCTGAATCATACTTCTCAGGAAAGGTGGCTTTATAAATGTTAGGCCATATTTAACATTGTTCTCCCAGACCTCGCTCTGGTGAAGAGAAGCAGCAAACCCACCAGGCTCCCGTGGAAAGCAGCATCAACCCACAGTTCACTGAAGTTCACCCAAAATTTGACAGTGCGACATTGACTATTATTTGAGCCACAGACCTTTCTAGATTTTAACCATTAAGCTAAGCCACAAATGTTTTTCCTGTCACATCAGAAATTTCAGAATTTTGGTAAAAAGCCAAAAGCCTGAAAAATAATGCTGTTCAAAAAGACAAATGAATAGAAATCCCTAAGATTAAATTGTTAAAATATTTTGTGTAAATAATATTCTTATCATTTTTATTTTTTGTTAATTTTTGACACTTTAAACTATAAATTAACTAAAATACTGTGATGAAAGCATTGGTTTGAATTATAAAACACTAAACTCTTCTTGATAATATCAAAAGGGAACATTTCAAGAAAACATTTCAGATTAGACAGGAACAATCAAAACTGATCCTTTCTAACAAGCAGGTTTTATTGTTGTTTCATATTTTCCAAAAGAGAAATCAAAGAGTTAAAATTAAAATGTCAGACTTATTTTGTGTCCTATTTCTTTTTCTTGTGATCTGCTAATTTTTACCCTTCTGTTGCCTTTCATTTTGTGCTTCGGTTCTTTTTTTTTTTTAATTTTTGCTTTAATTCTGAGAGCCAAAATGTTGGAGAATAGATGTATAATTAGATCCCCCCCAACCTCTGGTGTTTGATCCTGGCCTTTAGAAAAGGAGGTTACCCTTAACACCCTGCTCCATCCAGAGAGAATGACAAGGAAGACCTTACTCCAGACACATGCAAAACTTCTCCAAACAGCCCGGAAACTGCCCCAGCTTGCTCTGTCCAGCAGTACGCCCAGCACATAAGAAGAAGCAGAGAAAAGATGGATCAGTCTTATAATACCTATTTAGGGAAGGACTCATTTCACCCATCTTTAACCATCTAAACTGGAGATATCCAGTTGCAACGACCCATGTAGGGTCTCCCAATACTCAGTAGTGAGCGATGACCCATCTCAGCCTGAAGCAGTTTCCCATAGGATGAGTTGCCCTCCAGAAATGTCTCTCGAGTGCCTTCTGAAGCAGCCTGCAGAACGAGTTTATACTTGGCATGTCACATTTCGCTGGCGTGGTTGACCTGAAGGCAAAGACCCCGTGCACGTACCCTGAATGCAAAGGCTGCTTTTGGGAACAGAGCATGCCGAGGCAGCTGCGTGTCTCCTTCCCCTCTGCTCTCACCAGCCAGTCGCCATCTGCATCGCTAGGTTTTTAAACTTCGCGCCATTGTTTGGGTGGTTTGTTAGGTGCTGTACTGCCCTGCCCTTTACTCTTCTTAGCCCCCAGAGCAAAGATAAATATTATGTATGGCAATTACCAGGCTTTTCTTTATTAAAACAGGCCAAGAAATATTCTGAATATAAACCACTATGTTATACCCTAACACACTCACAGAAGCTAAAGAATTATAATTCATTCCTATTGCAACATTATTTTAGTCCACTTTCAAGTTGTTTTATTTGAATGATTAGTTATTGTGCAACTTATTTTTTAAAAAAAAAATCTGTTTTAACACATCTTGGCTCTGTTAAACTACCTTTTACACATGAATTAGTGTGAATTTTATTGCTGTATTTTCTCAACTTATTAAAAGGGCTGTACTTTACAAATAAAACTGCAGGATGGATTTATTATTTACAGTCCTAGTCATAGCCTTCATATCTACTTAATATGTGTAAAGTGTTTAGTTTTCCAATGTAGTCCAGCTGCATCACTGGAATCAAACTTGTAATTGCCTCTTTGGGATTTAAAACCATTATAGTTGTGCTTTTATGTTCTCTTTTGTTTTGCTTGAATCACTTTTTCAGGTCTATGAAGTACAGCTGGCACAATAAAAGTTTGATCAATGCATAACCAATGCAGTGTATATTTCTTCCAGATATATAAAACCCAGGTGAAAAATGTTAATCTATGAAAATTATCTTTGTCAGCTACTTATTCTTGGAATTTAAATCGGTTTCAATCTTGAGGTATATGGTTTGGCCTGGGGTTTCCAGTCTGGGTTTTTCAACACTTTCTTGTAATGTGTACATTTGACATATTAAAATGAATGACTGCCTGATGTAAAGTTTCAATTACCAGGGCATATTTTTTTCTCATACTGTGATACTTGAATAAAATTATCCTGGTACCACAGGAGTTAGCACTGGAAAAAGCCTACACAAGCAGCCGTTATTTCCTTACCAATTTAGGATCCTCTCACGCATCATTGACATTGATGCTATTGGATCATCTACTCAAATCCTTTAGGCCTCAAAGTCATGCTTTGGGCATGCAGGAAATCACCAAATCCCTGCCAAGAAACTGAAAAATTAAACCATTCAGTTTTGGCAACATTAACTGGTCTTCACGTTCTGGAGTACATTAACCTGGTAGACAATTAATTCTCATTCCCTAACACTGATTTAGTGGCCTTCTCCACCTAAAGCCTGACTCTTCTGGAATTGCTGGTGGAGCAAGGTGTTCTTCAGTATAAGCCAGGAATTCAGACCCTGGCCTTCAGATAACATTTGTTACACTCTACCCTTTTAAAGTCAAATGTAAAATAAAGTAGAAAACAGGTAAAATCTCAGCATATACCTTTTTGATGGTAGGTTTTCTAAATAACGGTGTATAAAAACATTGTAGGTATATTAACATAAAAGTGCAGAACCAGCTTAAATTGGTGTTGCCAGAGCTCATGGTTTCAGCAAGTTTCACAATATTTGATGTTTGTCTCTGAAAGCTCAGTTTCAGGATTTAGGTGATTACATTAGGCTCAGAAGCAAGACCATAAATAAAATGGACTAGATTTGTAAATAAATTTTAAAGCCAACTTCATAGTAAGAATGCTGTTAGCAACTTAGACCCCGGACTCCTCTGTTCTGTTCATGTCATATGTAGTACATAACATAGCCCTTTATGGTTCCAGAACGTGATTGACTTTGTCATTAGGCATGATCAGGCGTGTAAGCTGTCCATACACCCTAACAGAAAGCCTCTCACAGCCACACTAATGTATTAAGGAATGAGCCCAATTTATAAAGGTGTCACAGCTTGAGTGGTGAGCAAGTCTGGACTTCCTACACTGCCTATGCAGTAGGTCTGGTCCAACTGCACGTGCAAGGCAGAGTTTCTTTGTGGGGGCATGCATAAAGACAGAGTCTCTAGTAGTTATAAGAAGGCTCTCCTAGATGCTCTTCAGATTGGTATTATAAACATGTCTATAGAAACAGAACCCGCATCAAAACATAAATGTGATTTGACTAAAAGTGTGAGGGGAAACAGCTACTTCTACAGTAGACTGGACTAGTTTGATTACAATGGGGGTTCTCATACCACCCAGAACAAAAGCAATTTTCTAGACAATACTAAAATTTCTGCCTCCTGTCTAAATAAACCTAATTATGAGACTTAGGTTTCTGGCGCTTATATTCATATTTATAAATTCATGACTCTCATTCTGTGAATGTGTTGAAATAAATAGTTAATATCCATAGGAATGCCAAGCCTTCCTCACTGTACCTTTTGCCATACAATGAAGATATTTTGCATATGCAAACATAGTCACATAAATTTCAATTAATACTCACTAGAATGGTTTTGTAGTTCTCTTGTACCCTGTCATCAGAAATGGGTGTAGCAAGAATATATTCACAAGTGCAATATGTCCCATCTATTTTCTAGAGCAAAAAATATGCACAAGGTAATCATGATCATCATTCAAGGGAAGACGTCATTTACTAATGCCACCAAACTAAGAGAAAGCCCCCAATATGTTCTGAGATATTCACTTTCAATGTATATTAAATAGACAGCTTTTTATTTACTGCCCAACACACATTTCCGACAATTCCTCTATACTACATACTGTGTGGAACTCTTCTTCTAGATTGTCCCCTGAATTAAGACTGTCACTGTGTTCAGATAACTCTGGAGGACCTGACTCTACCATGAATATCTACAAGAAAACAGCCATGCAATTGGGATAAGTTCTGAGGAAAATTTTCTCTTCCTTTTTCCCTTTAATCATCACCTATTTGTCACCTATGTCCCCATTTGTGTGTTGTTCTCCTGCCTTTTCTGCTCATTCCTTATCTGTTCTTTGGTTCAGTCACTAGTAGTAACTTTCCCAAAATATCTCAGTGATTGAAAAAGTGACTCTGGCATGATTTGGCAGATCTCGTGGAGCTTTCCAAAAACACCTCATTTCTTGCCTTTTACTGATTTGAAACACAGCTAATTACAGAGGATCATGTTCTGACCACCCTCTCCAGACGGCCAGCTTAGGCATGGTTGCTCCTGCTCTCAAATGACTGTATACAGAGCTCAGATATGGCAACTTCAAACAGCAAATGCCCTGGATTGCTTATCCCTTTCTAGTATTTAGGCCATAATAGTTCACCTCAAAATAGTCCCCAGACATTTTTTCAAATCTAATGAGGGGTCTTCTTGCATCATTTTCTACCTAGATAGTAAAAAAAAAAATACATGTCTTATTAAAAAAACCTCTCCCTTGTTGCAAGTCAGTGGGCCTTAGGCTGCTATATTCCTGCCAGTCTTGGAAGTTGGACTTGGGATTTTGAAAGTGCAGGTCCACGCTATGAATCTTTCTCTATCAGATCTGGCTCAAGAAGTGGTTTCCTACACCCTCCCCAGAACCTCCCATTCCCACTGCTTCCCTGTCAAAGATTACAGCCTCTCCGTTGTGACGATGCTTGTGTTTTTATATTCAAGACCACCTTTTTTTCAATTTCCTTAAAGAAAAAAAAGATTATTTCACATAAATGAAAGAATGGTTGTGAAGAACTGGCTCCAGTGAAGAATTGGAGCCAGGATAGAAAGGAAATTTCCTAACATGATTTTACTAACAAATATTTTATAAAGTAGCATTTAAAACTAAATTATTTAAGGCCTTGTAGGTTCAGTGACCAGCAACGTGGGCTTCTGCCGCCCTCAGACCTCATACCACCGTCATATCCCAGCATGGGATGATGCACAAAGCAGGAAGGAAAATACATGTTCAACCATACTTGGCCTGATATCTCTTGACTCTCATGAGAGAGGCCAGAGTAGCAGGTTCTGGAGGCTGAAAGTCAAATGCTTAACCATGAAAAATGCTGTATGGAGATTCATGTTCCATATACCTTCCCATCTAAACCACCACAAAGCTTTCCCCACCCACAGTCATCATCAAAAAAGAGAAGACAGTTCAACCTCCATTCTCATTCCAATCTAAACATCTGTGCTGAAGCAACAACAAAAGAAGACCTTTAAAGCCAGTGGTAGCCATAACTATCTTGTTGTTTGGCCAGATCTTCCACTAACTAGGAACTCAGCTCCCACAGGATGCCAAACCACTACCAGATGGTTCTCTGAAACCCTTTTTGCCAAGCTCACAGTACAATTTGGATGAAGTTGCAAACCTTGTGCCACTACCAGTATTTCTGGACCCCTCAAGCTTTTTATCCCTTGCTCATTGCACCCACTCATGGGAGATGCAGCTCTGGCACGCTCAGCCACGGCAGGTGTGTTAAGATATGCTGGAGCAACCTAGAGAGAAAGTGTACTTCCAGCCTGCACTCCTTGAAATGAAACCCCCATCCCCCTATTTTGCCATGGTGTCTCCTTCCCACAGAGACTCCATATACCACATCTTGTTGGTAGATGATGGATCAGGAGGGAAACCTCAAGGCTGTACTGCATCTGCATGGGAACAAGACCTAATTATGAGAGAACGAGAGGCAGAAGTTGGTTGTGTAAGACCTGCACCGAATGCATGAGCTCTTCTCTGTGAGCCTGTCTTTGCATTCAGATGCCTTCCTTCTCTCACGAACTACAGCGGTGTTTGGTGCTGTGGTTGAAAGGAAATTTCTCGGGGTTTCCCCTTCGCTGGAAGTCCCCTGGTTAAGGCTGTTGCTGCTGGGGAACTCTGTGCAGCCTTTCCTCTGGTCGAGGGCTGAACCCTGTAGTCTTAATCTTTAATTAGCTTTCCCTTGACCCTCTCTGCAAGGCTTGCCACTGGAAGGCTTCTCCCTGGGGTGAGGAGGACACCTGCTTGCGTAAGTAAGACATTTTGATGAATCTCTTTAGAAGTGCTCAGGCCGAGAGAGCTGCCAGGACCTGCAGCTTCATGATAACGGGGTTTTCTGCAGTATACTGCGGAGCAGCCACCATTTAAGGTCATTTCAGCTTTGCCCTTTTTGTCTCACTGACATTGCCTGGCTTCAGGCTATTCCCAGCCATGAAGATTTTACACAAGACAGAATAAAAGAGAAGGGCTCGTTTAATAAGGTTTTTCACAAGCAGACAGACCCCTTGCTCCCTGCAACCCAGCTAAACACCCACACGCAAGAAGCCTGTCCCTCTGTTAAGGGGACATCAGCTGTCTCACTGGCCATAGACATGAAGCATTCCCCATCAAGAAGGCAAATAAGTTTGGTGACATTTTTACTTCAGTTCAGTTTGAGCTGGAAACTCCTTCAGTGTATGGAGCAAGTATAGCTTTCTGAATGCAAAGGCATGTTAAGAAGAGTCATTGCAACACATACCATGAGGCAGCTTCCAACAGAGCACCCACCACAGAGCTGAACTCCCCAGGTCTCTCCATAGTCAGCAGTGGGAAACAGGCACCATCAGAGAAAGACATAGTCCAGGACCCTAATGCAAGCGCTCAGGACTGCCCTCTAAAAAAGTTTCTCTCTCTCTTCATTGACTATAGGTGATACCTTGGAAGATGAGGCTATAGGTCGGCAGTTACAGAAAGCTGTGTGGCTGAATACACACTGTCAGTGTCATCGACCAATCATGATTACAGGGGTTATAATTGTGTTCTCCCTTTCCTCTTCTTGCTGGGCTTTTGTGATTGCTGCAAGCAACCTCACTCACAGTTTCTGCGTTGCAGCCTGAGTTTTCATTATAAGAAGCAGTTGCACTAATATTAGCAATTCCCTGGAGCCTGCAGCTTCACTTCGATAACTACTTTTTCTAACTGAATGTTTTGCATTTCAGCTGGGTGACGAGCACATCAGCCGAATACTGTCCAATAGGGTTTTCCTCTGTTAGAAAGGAGGTTTTCTTCCACCTTACGTTTTTTAGTCATAGGAGGATTTCCTCCTCCTTCCTCCAGCCAGGAAGTTGTATTAATTTGCTGAGCTTTCCAGCACTGGGCCATGAAATGGGCAACACCTTCATAGCTGGTGTCAGGGGAAAACCTCATCAGGTATGTTGAAGTCACTCAGCTGTCTGAGGAAATGGTCTGGCTCCTCTTCAGTCACCCAGGCTAGCTGCCCCTGGGACGGGGTGGCATGCAAAACATTAGTTGTTTGTGCATCAGACACCCACCCTCTGAAATCTTCAAGATTCTTCAGGCAAAATTTCTTCTCTGCTTTCTGGGATTACTTTGGTGGTAATACGGTATCTATTGGCCTTGCTTTTCTTGAAGTGGCCTCAAAAAAATTCTGTTGTCTTCACTCACCATCAGATAGTTTTTCCTCCGTGTCAGACGAGACCAGCTGCTGCCTCACTTTTCTAGGTCCAACACGCACGCTCAAAGGTTCCGTGCAGCAACAGCCCTTTCACGTGGAGCAAGCCCAATATTTTGTGTGTTAGCATGGGGCTATCAGTGCACAAACGTTGAACTGGGAGGATGTTTCTACAAACCATATTTTGGATAGTGCTATATGAAGGTGTCTGCTGGGAATATTTTTTGTGGCTCTGGCCACAGCTTATTTGGACTCAACTTGCTACAGTTTCCACAATCCGCTGCATTTTCTCTCCGGAGCAAAAGGAACTTATTCTTGTACAGACCCTCTTGACATGATCCCTTCTTTCAAAAGACTGATTACATCGGCACTTTCTGTTTCTTTCCTGGTAAGTGCTGCTGCAGCACACACGGCTGCTCCTTTAATTCTTCCTCCCCTTTGGCAACACGCTGCCTGAAACAACTGCAGTCAAGAAAAATCTCCTAAAGGAATTTTTTTTCTGGGCTTGCACTGTGCTTTCAAGGAGCACCTTCACAGCTTAAAAGTGCTGCAATGAGGTCTTGGCCACGCAGATGCTAGAGGTTTGTCAGGAATGTCCTCTGGGGGCCGGTGATCTCTTTCAGTGGTAGCAGCACAGCTATATATGTGCTGATTAAGCTCCCGATACCCAGGGACAACAGCAATAATCCGATTTTTCCATCTGAACATTATTTTGCTGTGTTGACGTCTGTGCTCTCAATCCTTTCACTGTGGAGCTTCTTCTTGCACTAGTGCTGTTTCAACTGCTGCTTGTTAAGCACTTTCTTGTGGTGGGACTTCCCTTGTTTTCATAAAGTATTTTGTTTCTTTCTCAAGGCAACAGCATCCTTCACGTTCCAGATAGCTGTCCCATCCTGGCTGTTATGGAGACCCTGTGACTTCTGCTGATCTTGGTACCCAGTATTAATCAGTAAGTAGTTACCCAACACATGGCTTCCAGTTTCTTAGAGGGGGTTGGTTTATGGCATTCACTTCATTCATGGTGCCTGAAGTCCTTCATTTGCTATGCAGTGATTTACATTCTGCTGTCATCCAGGTTTAGTTTATGCTTCCTGAATTTTGGCTGAGTGGTGGTATTCCCTCTTGTCTTGGTCGCATACCTCTAAGTTGTCATGTATGTTTTCACCTCCTGTCAACATTCATGCGTTATGCACCCTTTTCCCAGGAAATCTCATGTGCCGATAACAGGCCAGCAGGTGTTTCCTATCAAATATTGTGGCTGCTCCTCTCTTCTTCCAGTCTCACCTGCCTCTCCAAGGACAGGCAGGTTATATTCAGAATGTGCTGCAGAGTCATGATAAATAATAGCCTATAGCATAGGGAGCCTACAGCCTCCCTGAAATATTGAGTTGCTTTTTTTGCATGATCGGTACATATCCAGTCTGTCATTTTCTTCCTCGTTGTACCCATTTTAGAGGTTTGGCTACTTTAAATCATACTCTTGTGTCAGACACTGAGGTTCCTTTACCTCTTTGCACCTCACTTGTGGAAGTGGCTGCTGAAATACCTGAGCTGTCAGTACAAGGACCCTGGGAGGTGACTTATTTTTGCAGTTTCCAGGATATAGCCCAGGTTCGCGGGAAAAAAATTCTTAGCTGTTAGAAAAATCCTATTTTATTTGCCTCCACTATGAAATGGATTGCACAGATATCAAGTTTTTTATTAAGTGAAACCGTTTTCTGACTGATTTGCCAGCATGTCAACCACATAGAAAGAGAGATTTTGACCTTTTCTTTTGCATCTATAGTCAATCTGTATTTCTCCAACACTTGGGGTGGAAGACCTCCATATTTGACTAGTCCTACTGATGCAGGCAATGTTAGAGTCCAAATGGAAGCTGGCTTTTGCCCATCTTCTGTCTCATGAATACAGATTACTTTTCCCCCAGTTATCAGTTTTGAATGTCACAGGTTTTCCTTTGGCCCTGTGCAGCTAATTAGACCTAGGACGCTAGCTGCATTGTGATCCTTCTCTTTGTACTGTACCGTAGCCAAGAAGAGTGCTGTGTCACTGCTGCTGCTCGAGTCTCTTTGGGGTGCTCTCCAACTGCAGGCACCATACGCCCTGTACTTTTCTGTTTGCTTATGCGTCATGCTTCTGCAAAATGGTTTACTTTGTGGTTGGAATCAAACAGCCTTATCAAAATGCAACTCTTCAATAAAGCTGAAATGAAACATTTGGACCTCATGAAAACAATGTTTTGCTATTTTGCACGGGGGAGTTTAGGAAGAAGGTGAACAGCTTCTCAGTTGTTGAGTCAGTGTTTGGGGGGTGAGGGGGGACAGGATCTCCCTAAATGACCAGAACATTATTTTCTTTGTTTTGATGGTCAGAATTGGAGACAATGTCAGGACACAAAGCTGCAAATACGGGAAGATCATACTTCAATCTAGATCCAAAAGCAAATTCACAGCTGTCTGTAAATTAAAACAAAGAACAGCTCAGTGACTTGGGAGCTTGCAGACATGTCGAGTTATGCATCTGCCCACACTTCAGGCTGATGGGGCACCAAGCAATCCTAACCCACCAGGGGGATAGTTGTGTGCGTGTGGTGCTGAGTCCCAGTAATAAGCCTTGCTAACAGGCAGCGTGTCCTACATCAGGGGTAACACCTACATAACATAGTGCCGTGGCTCCCAGGCCAGGGCTGCCTCATATACATATGCGCATCCATGTTCAAAATGATTCTCACCTGCCTACAGGGCTAGATTTTTAAAGAGTACCAAAGGATGCAGATAGAGAACTCGATGGGAGTGGGGCACTGAAAACAGCACTGGGAACGAATTTGCCTCTATAGGTCCTGAACGTGTTTGGAAATCTGGTTACGTTTCAAGCATAATAATGACTTTGGCCAAAAGTAAGTTTGGTTACTTGGTCTTACGGATAATTGTTTGATTTTTACCTGAGACGACATTCATGAAGGACAAATTTTATTTTTGCTCATATTTTCTCCTAATTGTTTATGATGCAATTGAGTATGACAGAATTTGTGAAAAATATTCTTATTAAAAGAATGACTGTACAACCTGTATCTTCACCTGTAGTGGTAAAAAGATTCTTTTAAGTAACATTCTTTACCCATATTAGTTCTTTCTTCATCAAGTGTTCATTCACAAATTCTTTCTTGCTAGTACTGGATTTCATAATTGAAACAAATAATATTTCAGAAATAATATTAATAGAAAATAACATTTGCTCATCTTATAATTATTTTCAAATACTGATGGAATTTATTATTTTTTTGTGGTAAATGTAGAAATAAAATTTACTGATTGGTAGGGGGACAAAAAAGTAATTTTGCTTGTAATACCCACACATACATTATAATAACAAATTATTGCACATGGGTGTAGGTGTATAAAGGAAAAACAGAGGGTTTCTTATTTCATAGATATGATTACGTTTTGAATTATCTTGCACACATCTAATATGCCAGGGGCATCTTGGGAGCTAATCAACACCTGCAAATCTCACAAAAATTAATGGATCCAAGTTTATAAGATATTCCTGTTGACTTAGGCCCAGTTTGCACTTAGATTTTACAAACTAATGAAGGTATACCAGAGGGGACAGAGTTTATACCTGCAAAGTGTACATTAAACTCATTCCTTGAACAGAACAGAAATATACTTTATTGAAAGTATAACTGCATCTATACTACAGCTCTAACTGCTGCAGCTAAATTTTTAAGCTTAGTAGCAAAAAAAAAAAAAAAAACCCAAACAAAAAAACCAACCAAAAAATAAGGACCAAAGTGACTTGCTGTGGTACAGCAGAGGAGCTAGAGGAAGCTGCTACAAGTCTTGAACTTCACCAGGCTGTAAATGCACGGTGATGGCAAGTGATGGGCAATGGCCGTTTGAATCTTCCACAACACCCACACGAGTGTCAAAATGGCACCAATGGCTAAAATCTGATCAAAGCTTTTGGACAAGGACCCAGTGAGCTTTCAGAGGACTGTTTTGGGGCCAGCCCCTGCTCATCTCCCATTCCCAATGACACTAATCTTGAAGAGGAGACGATCAGTCTCACTCAGGGAGGACTGGAGATTTCTCCCAGCCGTAAAGTGTCCTGAGAGGTACCAAGACTTCCTCCACTGACCCCCGTGAAAGCCAGCGCTGCTCTGGCACCCTGAGAGAAGCATTAGTAATCACCCTGCGGATATTATGTCATCTGGATGTATTACCTGATGGACAGACACGTCTCTCTTCAATGTTTTCTCAAACCTCACTAAAACTTGGGACAATGGCTCCCCAGGCATACCAAGTTCAGGTATGCAGAGCAGAAGGCCTGTTTAGATGTATACAAAGAGGCACACCCACAAGGGTGTCCAAGGAGGGAAAGACGACAAGCACAGCAACCTGGAAAGCTAATCACTTACAGTCACTTATCCAGGGCTTTTATGGGCTCCGCTGAGTTTGACCTCTCCGCATTAGCAATTGGTTAGACAATGTAACTAGGAAGAGGGGAAATATCCCTGTCCCATCTATCACACGGCAAGGAGGCTCCTTACAGCTCCCCTTCGGCACCTAAATCAGGAAATCTGCAGCAGCTACCCTCCCTTAAAGATTTCACTGTTCAGAAACATCGACGGGTTTCATGGTTGCAGTGGCTTATTGCAGGAAGTAAGTTAATGGGAAAAACAGCTGAGGAGATGATTAAAAAGCAAAAAAAAAAAAAAAAAAATTAGCAGTCTTAGTATCTTAGACCACATATTTGCACTCCGTTCTTCTAACAAAAGACATGATGAGCTTGCACGTGCACACACACGCACACACTCATGCTTATTCTATGCTTTTTCGCCTCATCTGGCAGCCGCTTTCCGGTCCAGCAGACACTAACATCTAATGAGTCAAACTTCCCATTTTCAGACTAATCAGTCGGCTGCACTAATTGCAAATGCAAATATGCAAATTTATATTAATTAATTACTCTGCTAATTAGTTCTGTGGTCTTTTTGGGGTAATAAATCATTGTGCAGTGGAAGGGAAACACGTCCTGTCCCATTTCACTCCACATAAAAATTTAATGTACTCATTGAAGAAAATATATAAAAAAAACCCCTATCCCGATAGCTCTGCTTCTACTGATGAGTCCCCTACAGAAAGGTATGATTGTAAGAAGGCTTTCACATCTCCAGCAAATGCCATCACTAAGGTGCCTGTTAGCAATTTAATTATCACATTATGAGCTCCAGGAAAAGCCAGTTTGCTGTGCTGCAGGCTGTGACTCTGAGCTCCATAGTTCACACATTTTGCAGCAAATGCTGTTTATACATACATGAAAGATAATCTGGAGGAAAGCATTCGGTTTGCTCTACCTGAATGGACTGCTAAAGCTTGCGCTCAAATCCCAGGAAGCTGGAGCTGCTAAAACCATCTTGACTATATACGCTTTGGTCCTGCAGCCTCACTAGGTCACATTTGAATGGGTGGTCAGGAAAAATGAAGAGTAGCTGAAGAAGAAATTGCTTGCAGAGCCCTTCCCTGGCCTTGAATTTTACTTTGGCTCTGATTCATTTCAACAGGGAACTTTTGATTCCCAGCCAGTGCCACCGCTCCCTCACACCCTTCACCTCCCCAGCGTGCCCTGGGAATAGGGAGGGCCACTCATTGCCGCCCCACTGGTGGTCTGCCCAGCCTCACGGGATCTGTGGTCTTCCTTCCCCACAGTGACGCCTGGAAGGTGCAGTTAGTTCCCCGCACTGACTTCGTGCCCCAGCAATAGCGCACAGGGCAGCGCGCTGGTGGAGGCTCAGTACCAAATCCCATCAGTATGTGGATGTCAGTGTGTCAGGTGGCTCAGCTTATTTTACATCTTCCTCCTTTTAGGACAGGAGAAAAACATCATAACAAACATAGCACAACAAACCCAACAGCACCTGGCTGTGAAAAGAGAGTCACTGAGTCCCCTCATCGTATGGAGCTACACCAACTCACAGCAATGCTATGGTGCACAGCTCATCACAGGCATCCCAGGAGCCAAAGGCTTTCCTAAGAGATTTAAAAAGGCATTAAGCAAAGTGCATCCTCTTACCTCACACAAGTTAAGGCTAACTAGAAACGCAGCATCTCCCACAGCTCTCAGAAGGTTTCTTCATCCTCCACTTGCTTACTTTTCACTGTTATATACCATCATTTCAATAAATGTGAAATGTTCAAAGAGCATTTTCTTGGGAGTTTGAATGTGATCAAGTGGGTTAATCCGCCTCATAGAGATAGGCTGAAAACCAGAAAAAGATGTTATAAAAGTCAACAATGCTCTTCCTGTATCTCTGAGATTCAGGCATCTCACATGTAAAAAGCCTTCTGATATAAAAAAAAAAAAAAAGAAAAATCATTAGCAAATGTTTTGCTTTATGCTTTGAATTATTTGGTCTAAATTGAAACAATAAATGAGGTTTACAGGTAATTAAATTCCAAGAGCCTTTATCATGCTAGGTTTAACCAGAATTTGAGCTGTATATTTTTCTCATAGTTTGGAACCCTAGGATAGCTTCTTTCTTTTTTATTTATCTTTCCTACCCAAACACTGGAATAGAATACTGTTGAACTGATAATCTGAAGTCCTGTGACTTAGGTTCTGGGAAACAGAGGAAACAAAAAAAAATCTAAACCAACTTAAATTGACCAGGCAGTTTACGGAACAGCCAAAAATAACATTTATTTTAAAAAGTTGCCACCTTTGCTTGAAATACTAATATGCACTAACGGCTATGCCATTTAACATCATGCAAATTAAAATATTTATTTAAAAGCAAACCACCTTTGTGATCTTTCTAGGTTTGCAGGATCCTGGAGTCACATGGGATCCAGATTGTTTGTTATAGAGTACAGTCCTCCCCACCTGCCGTGAGTTTTGCCTGATATTTAAAGAACAGCTTTTTTTTTTTTTTTTAAACCTTACAAGTTTTCAGAGATTAATACGTAAAGATTTTGACAAAACTCCACAGGTAACTCTTTAATAATGAATAGGTACAAGACGGTAATGGGACTTTGTTCTGGTTGTCTGTAGTGTTCTTTAAAGAGTTACATTTAAATCGTAATTGCACTGGGACATGAGATATAACTTAAGACATTTGACAAAGTCTCTAGACCCTTTGATGGGTTAGCTTCAATTAGAAAGCTTCAACAGCACATGCATCTTTTGCAAACTGCAGTAGGCTTCCTCACGGCAGGCACTGTGAACAAAGTTTTCTTTTTTTCCTTTTTTTTTATTGTGTTCATAAAATAGCTAAGAAAGTTGTGTCAATACTTATTTCTGAAGAATATTGTCTTGATTCAGGATACTTACATATAGTCAGAAAAAAGTGATGCTAATAAAAATTCCATCATGACAGCCTATATTTATTCCCTTTCAATTACTTCTGGCTGATATTTATGCTCCTGTCAGGGCTGTGAAATTAAGACTTTTCTTAACATATAGGACAGCAAGGCCCATTTGGCATCCAAGATGAAACCCAGATGAGTGTTAAGATTGACAGTGTTTTCACCCTTATAATTAGCTATTCACACAAATGGGGTTTTAGTTTGCACTTATGCTTAGAATATGGCACTTCTTCATACAGAGAGCAGCGTTCACATGTTAACATTTTCACTTTTGTTTTTTGTTGGCAAGTAAACCAGCATACTTGCTATTGACTTCTGTTAGTGTTTTGCTATATACTATTCACTATTTATTAGTGCCTTGTTTAAAAAGAATTTAACGTAAGCAAGGCACAAACAAGAACTGCAGTGATGCCCCTTTCCTGTGCCCTGCTCCCGCCTAGAGTCACTCTGCTGCTTCCAGGTGAATGCTTTCCACACACGTAGCACCAGGGCACCACTTGCCAGCATCTTTTTTTTTTTTAAGGGTTAAAGACCCCCCCTCCCTTGCTGAGGGAAGGATGGGTGGCCCCAGTGCAACAGAGCACGTACCACAGCGAGCTAGTTTGCAGCCTTGTCCTCAGTTGTGCACTGACTCAGTGATGTCTGGAGGAAGGGCGCAGAAGTAGGAAACCTTATGGCAGTACCGCAACCATTGCCAGAAATTCATCAGGGATTGTGATGGGTTCTGAAGAAGGTCCTGTTTGTTCTAAATCGAGGAATAAAAGGCTCAGTGATGGAAAAGAAGGCAAAAGGACGGCTAAAACATTGCTGTTTTGCTAGATCTGAGATGCAACTGATTTGCTCATACACATTAAGAGTTTTAAACAGAAGAAAAAACAAAATAAAGCATCCTAAATGAACTGCGCTCAATATGTACTTAGGCTAGAGAGCTCACTGCCACAAGAAGTGGATTTCAGAAATGTATGTTTGCAAAAAGGAATTGATATGCATATCAGAGTTACCGTAATTAATTACAATAACGTTTTTGGGTCATGCTTCAGGGCTCACCGAATCCAGCAACTGTTAGAGAACGGGCTGAGACTTAACAAGGGTAATCTCTTTTTAACCTTCATGTACACACTTTAGGGGTCTCTCTTCAGCAATGGCTACTGCCAGAAAATAAATACGAGATGAGACCGATCTTAGGTCTAAACAAACAGGAAAAGTTCCTGTGTTCTCAGCTGTGGACTATATCACTACATGGTCCTTCCTCTTACGGGAATGGATGGCTTTTGGCAGTTGAGTAAGTCTCTTTCCTAACTCTTTATAAGGCTAGAATAAAAAGGGGATGAAAAAAAGATAAGGAAAACTTGATCACTTGAGCAAAAGAGGTGGCATAATACACAAGCTCTTTTGCACCAAACTAATTAATTAATATTGTTCATCTCTTTAAAAACAATTGCATCTACAATGGACAAGAGGACAACTATCAGGCTAGATTAAAATGAAGATTACATATAAAATCACTGGGGGAAAAAAAGGAGAACAGACTAATGGTGGAGAAAAGGCACAGAGAAGCCCTAAAGGCAAACAATAGAATGAATAAGTATGGTAACTGCAAACCACCTAAGCAAAAAATAAAAATAATGATTGGGGAAATAGCAGTAAAATGGGAAAATCATTTGTCTATACCAAAGCTCCACAACTGCAGCTTTTTGCCTCCAGGCACTCCAAGCACAAGGTTGCCTTCTCACCCAAGTGGTAAGATATCTGGAGAAGCAAACCGAGACTGTTGTTCATCTCTTAGAGGAGCAGAGCGATGCCTCCCTCTCTGCTCCCACATTGATGCAGCACCACCACCATAGCTCAGAGAGGGCAGCTACATGGGGAACAAGACTTGAGGCCGGGCAGGGGGGATATAACGATATATAGCAACAGCGGGAGCCCAGGGCTCGGACGCTGCGGTTGCAGCTGCCCAGGAAGGCAGCAGCAACAAGCACCTCTGATGCAAATGAAGGCGTGAAGCAGGTCAGTGCTTCAGGGCTGGGGACTTCCACTGGTGCAGGTCAGAAAACTGGAACTGAACCACCACATCCCTACCAAAGATAAAAAGGTCTGGCTTACTTTCTTTTATTGTATTTAGAAGTCCTTTGCTCACCTTTGTTGGGGGATACTTCACCATACTACACTGAGGCAGAAACGTTGAGCCTGCTATGTGACAGGTTAAAATGGAGTTGTGGTTGCAAGGCACCTTGAGAAAGTTAAAGCTAAACCAAAATCAGAGTATTCTTCCAGTGAGTTATCCCCAAATTTCCGTGTTTGTTTTCAATCCCAGCCATGATGAAATGTTGTAATATTGGTTGATATACTCCCTAACAATATTTTCAAATGAAAAACTACATTTAAATTTCAGAAGCTGAACCTTTGCAGCTTTGACATACAAAGTAGGAAACAACAACTCATTGCCAGACACTTAAAACAGAGAAACGCCTATTTCTCCGATGACACATCGTGGTACAGATGGATGGTCGTTCAGAGGCAGGATTGCACTGCGCCGTGGAAAACGCATTACGGCCACAGAACAAAAGCCATAAAGAAGAATTGGGGCCCACACCACAGCTCCCATGACCCAATGCGTCTTCTAGGACAGGACACATTGGCATTTAACTGACTAGAGAAATACACATTTTGGGGCAGCCCAATGAACCGATTATTCTTGTTGGGATTTATTGACCTCACAAAGGACTGGTTTTGGCTTTCTCAGCAGATAGTCAACAGACTTCACTAACAACGAAACACACCCAAGAAATTTTTGATTTGTGAGAACAGCTTTATCATGAGGAAATTGTTCTGGCAAAGGATTTCCAACCAGCTCTAGTCCTGACCCTGCAAAGACTTAGCATGGAATTTGGTTTATCTAACATCAGGCACCAAAAAAATTGTCTGTCCTAAGCAGGTTGTCTAACACACGCACAGAATTAGTGGAAAGTAGTGGAAGGTGATTCATTGCATTTAGTTTAGATACCCCAGGAGAAGATGGTGCTGCCTCTTCCCATTCTCTAAAAGCAAGCTTAGACAGGTGGCTTTCACTCAGGCAGCTACTGGGCAGTAAGCTGGGGGTATGTGAGTCCTTGCACAGCTTCACGTGTACGTGCAGGGTTATTATTCATTGCCCGTCTAACATGATGCTGGTGCTGAGTGAAGTCCACCTGGAGCTGAGCTCAGTGAAAAGCCCCTACCCTCACTGTCATCCTTAGCGTCACTGTGGTTGCACGTGTCTGCCCGGACAAAACAGAAATAATAAAGTTTCAGGCTCTGTAATATTAAGTGACAAAGACCTGAAGCTGTGACATGAAGTGTGTGGCTGAGAGCAAAGGTTGCAGCAGCCTAAGATGACAGGAATCTCTTTTCGTTTCCTAATCGGAAAAACTCACTGAAAATGGGACTGACGGATTTGGAATAAACTTTTGATGGGATTTTAAATGTCCTAGTAGTCTCAAGTTGGCTTGACCACACTGCCTATAGTGTTTAGGCAGCTCAAAACCAAAGCCTTGAAATGAGTGTACTAGTACTTAAATAAAGAAAAAAAGATCCACGGTCATTAAAAATCCCTAAAAAAGAACCTAAATCAACTAGGATTTTGGGAGGATTCTTACACGTTTAAAAAGGTTTGCTTTGGAAGAAAAGATTTTGTTGTTGTTAACTAATTACTAATTTTTAGTTCCTCTTTTAATTTCTCATTTTAATTACCCTCTAATATAAAGAGCAGAGAGCAGAATGGTTTTGTATGTAGTTCTTTAACATTCACTACCTAGCTTACTTAGTGAAAAACTGAATTAAAATGCTGGCTTTCAGTTAAATCATTTTTTCATCAGTTAATTTCTTTTACTGTATCTTAATTATTTTCCTTTTTCAGTGTTTTACTTATCCAAGATCAAATCTTAGCTTTGAGCAGTAACATGATAGGAACTATGAAGGTTAGGTTTGTAACTGATTCTTAAATCCCTTTTGCTATATAAAGCATGTAAATTCACACCTTCTTTTCTGTAAAAGCAAAGACACACATGTGTCATATTTGACTACAGCTTTACATAAACAGAAGTTAAATAAAGCATTAGTGTACAAGATGCCATTTGATCAAGGCAAAGGTTTCTTGACCATACACTTAGAAGACGCAGTTTAAACATCTGACTTCCTTGAAAATGAATTATTTGGTTTCTCTGGAATAGAAGAGGCAGCACAGTTGGGTCTGGATGGATTTTATCAGACTATGAACTAGCTGTGCTGTAAATAGAGAAATACTTGAGCTAGATCAGGCTGGAGAGGAACAGAAAAATGTTTACGCTATGTGCATTACCGAGAGGACATCCGCGTGCTCCATAGACAACAGTGTCACTGACCTTTCTTTTTCCTGCTCTGCCCTCAGTCTATCCTCTTCTAGCTCACACCACCATTGCCCCAGATAAATAATAATCAGAACCATCACTCTTGCCTCAATCTATCACCGGTAAGAGATTTCAGAAAACAATCAGCCCGGCTGGAGAAAACATCAAAGTGGAAAATATATTTGTACCTAGGAAACGTTACGTTTGTACTTGGGACTTGGACACATCAGGCTGTCCCATGCTTCTCTAGCCGCCTGAGCACCCTTTTTTCCTAATCGCTTGCAGATATAAACTGGTCTCTGTGCGCATGCTAGCGGTGTACATGGAATTCACAGCAATATTCACAGCATCCACCTCTGGGAACTTGTCCCTTATGGTTTCAGTCAGGAACAGATGTTTTAAGTATGTAGTTTGAATAGAAGTTTCTTTATTTTCATTTGAGGTTGAAAAATAAAATTGTTTTGCTCCATGATCTTCTCATCACCTGAAAGTTAGAATTAGGTTGATGGGAAGGGCAAATGTGCGCGTGGCTTAGATCCAGAGAGTGAAAGTTACGGAGCGCTCAGTCTATTTCCCACTGTACGTCTGACTCACCATGGGAACTTGAGTGATAGCTCCTCCATCTATGGAACACTGAACTCACTGAACCAGCAGGCGCTGAAGCTTAATTTCAGTATGTATCTACAGGGCTGTGAGATCTTTATTTGCCATGTGCTGTAAGAAGTGCAAAGTAACTTTCACAGTACCAAAAGTAAAAGCAAGTAAAGTGGATTTCTCTTGCACATTTCCGTTAAGAAGTCCTCGGTGCTTTGAGTACCTTTTCCAGCCACTGATAGGATTTTGCCATTTTAATAGTAGCACACAAAAAAAAGTTCCAAGTTTTTATTCCGCAATGCTACTTTTGTGCGTAAACTGTTATTAACTTTGCATCAACGTCTCCACGGATTAAACAGTCCCTAAGTACACATTGACAGCATGGACTGTTATGGTTATGGACCCTTAACATTTAAAATGGGAGGGGAAGGAGGTTGCATGTGTGTGTATTCATCTCCTTGCTCCCTCTCTTTCACAAACTATAAGGTTTAATAGCGATTAACACTAGACCACAGCACTTCTAAATTAACGATAGCCCTGCCAATTCTAATTGGTATTCTAATTACTCTGACAATTCTACTAATTAAGAACATTAAACTTTTTAACAAAGGTGATCTTTTTTGTGTTGTGTTTGGCAAAATGGAATTGAGGGTATAGGGGACCCTGGACTGTTACTTCAGAGAATTGCTGATGATTAAAGAAAAAAAAAAAAAAGATTTGGGGAGCATGTAGAAACATTTGTATATGGTAGTTAAATAACAAGAATAGGTTATCTGAATTATAGGATATAGTACATGATAGAGAAATGGATTAATAAAATGAAAACTGCAAATCCAGAACACATGGCTGAAAGAGGATTGCCTTTTGGAAACACTGATTTAGCTCAGGTGCCATAGGGATTTTGGTACAGTAGGCAAACTGAGACATTCCTTTGTTTGGCAAAAGCTCGCATTTCTAAATTTGCTTTCCTTCAGAAATGAAACAAAAGCAAAGAAAAAAAAAAGTGTTCCACAATGCAAAATGTTCAGTAAATATTTGTTTCATATCAATTGAAATGTCTCATTTTGAAAAAAAAAAATGCTCTGGTTTTGATTTTATGTACTATATGTGTTTTTGAAAAGAAGTATCCTTTTGAATCCCTTTGAAATTAATTAAAGACCTTACTTTTCCTAAATGTCTTATTGTCAGAATGAAACTTCATTATAATATACTTAATACACAAAGTTTTATGCTGAAAAGAATACGCAATCTTCTGAAAGAAAACACATTCCATTTTCTGCCACTTTATGTTACAAGGTCAAACTGCAAATATCTTATTCATAATAAAGATTTCTGTTTCCACGGGAGCATTTGCACAGTCTTTGCAAAAAATTCATTGATGTTAGTTGGTGTTGCAAGAGGTGAATGAATAACAGACTGAATGTGAAACATGGAAAGCAATATTTACTCCAAACCCCACCAACCTGAACCTCACAGATTTTACTCTTCCAACACCCAGGCTTCAAGGCAGAGTGCAGAAGCTCTGAATCTCTCAGAATTTGGCCCCGTGCTGTAACGCCAAGTGTATTTCCTCCATCACTTCACCAAATTACTATTGCACTGCCTGTATTCACACCGTTTGAGGGCTTAGAGGTACAGGGAGAGACGGCTGTTCCAGTCACCATCTGCTGGTAACAACAAATGTTCTCCACGTGGCTGTCTTCAAAATTCATAGCAAAGTATCCTTTTGAGATAAATTTTACCTAGATGGCTTTACATAGCGAGATGCTTTACAGGTCCAAATACAGAATGCGGAAGCCAGCATGCCTCTCTAGGCAGAAAGTGCACTTCAAATTTCAACCCAAGCCATGCATAAAACTCCCGAACACAAGAATGAGGCCCTGAACATACTATAGTGCACTCTTCAGAATGCATCTCTTTGAATGCTTTGTAAAGCGCATAATTTTTCTCTCCTGGTCACACTGCAGTAATAATGAATCAAACTGCAATAAGTATTTCTCCAAAAATAGCAATTGAATTAAAGATGATCACGAAGAAACCAAAATAAGGCCAGATACATACTGGCTGACACTGTGAACAATACCACAGCAAAAAAAAAAAGAAAAGAAAGGTTTCCTAACTTGCAAAAATATATGCATATTCAGTACTGTTTTTGCTGACCACTGACTGTTTTAGCATTTTGCAAACTATGTCTTCTATGACCTTTTCTCATTACTTCAAGAGCTTAAAGGGTCAGGCACCCAGTAAGGCCATGCAAGCCAGGTAGAAAGTCAGCTTACATGGCAACTAGCACAACAGAGGGGAAATGCAAGCAGGATTCGGGCTCCCTTCTTAGAAAAGGGAATTTAGCCAGAAAAAAGGGCTTTTTGCCAAACTTCCAGGTGCATTCTGGCTATGGTTGCTTTAAACTGTTCGGGGATTCAAACCAGTCCTCAGCCATCCCAAGGACTGAAAAGAAAACTCCAGGCTGCCAAAAGATACCACTCGATTTCCTTTGCACACCCTGTAAGGCGAGACCACTTTGCAGAGCGGTTGCCTCCAAAAACAACACTGTGCGCTCAAGGCTGTAGCATGAAGCACTGATTTTTGTGATGCCTGGTGGCTGAGGAAGCTGGCAAGCTGTAGGGCTTACACAACTCCTTAGAGATTACACAGACATAAGAGATGGAAAGAGACGGAAATTACTGAAACTACTGTTTGCTTCAGCTCATACTTAAATATGTGATAACCTCACTTCTCTTTATGGCAGATCATAACTTCATGTTGATTCTGGCAAATTTTATTGGCGTTATTAGACAATGCTGCTTCCTAGAGGTTGTCCACAGATCTTACCAAAACCATCTATGCAGGTATAAGCAAAATCTTCTCTTGAGCTCTACTTCTTTCAGTTGTGTACTTGAATAGACAGGAACCATCGCTCTTTCCTTAATCTTTTTTCTTTACTCTGTCCTAGGAAAATTATAAGGCTTGCAATGGGGATCTAAGAAATTTACAGCTTACAACATCAGTGTGTCCACTTGCCCAAGAAATTTGGTGAAAAACACATTAAAATGGGTTTTTATAAAGATAAGAAACATCAGTTACTCTAAAAGTAGTTCTGCAGCTAGAAGTAATAGAATTGTTCATTCATCACTGAAAAAATGTTCTTTAAACATCAATTTTCCAAAATGTTTTTGGAAAAAGATCATTACAGCCCAATCTGAATTCAGCACCATTTTACAGCTGAGCTGAAATTGGCTGTGCCTTTCACTTTCTCAGAAGCCTGGGGATTGAATCCAGAAAACAGGTTTATAAAATCCTGTTCTATTTGCGGTCAAATTCTGCCAGTGAATCTCCAGTACTATCAGGGGAAAATTGATCCTGTGGGTAAAACACCCCAAATGACCCGGCTTCCACTCTCAGCTGTGACAAAGTTTGTGTGTCTTGAGGTAAAATGTGATGGTCAAGATCCTCTGAAGTTTATTACTGGCTATCTTCCACTGCCTTTAAACCAGTGAAGATACGTATAGTTTTCTGTAACAGGAAAAAACAGGAAGGCTAAAGGATCCAGTGACTTGACATTTCATCTAATCTACTTTTGAAAAATAATTTCTGGATTGTTTATCAAATAGACATCGGGTTCTTGATTACTCCTAACGTTTGCATGGGGCATTTTAAATCAGTGGAACAAGTTCAGCATATGTGCCGTAAGATCCTTGTGCCTCCCTTTTCCTTCTGGAAAGTAGCATTTCCCTGCTTCATAGGAGTGTTACAAAGATAAACATTTAATTCTGATACTGGTTTAGGTTTGTTTGGTTTGTTTGTTTTTTTTTTTAACCCAAAGTTATCTTTATTTTCGATAAGGAAAGCGCTCCAGTAAGGTTTTTAAGTACATGCATTATCACATGTTGCAGAAGCTGGTTGGCAATTGCAGATGCTAGGAGGAGTCAAAAGTGTAACGCAGGTTTGGGAAATGTGAGGGAGGCCATAGTTCATTAACAGCTTGGGATGCTTGATTGCACAGCTTTTCTGCTTTTTGCATGGAAAATTTACTTATCTTCATCAGACCAGTATCTCAGGAAGAGCCCTGTCCAAGGAGGGTTATAAATTCAGATAATAAAAGGCAAACCAAAAGGAGCAGATATTCCCATTACAGTAAGCCTGAGTCATCCTGCCCCACACTTAATATTGTTTCATAAAAACAAGCACTTCAGCTGAGCTGTACTGTTAAGAAACTACCTGCATATTTGTATATAAAGAGAGAGAATAAAGGTTTCATAGGCAACTGTAGCTCTGGCATTTCCTACTGTCAGCTACTCAACCTCTCCACTCTAATAATGTGCTTTCAAAATAGGTTTAAAGGAATTGTTATTTCTAAGGTCTTTTTTTTTTTTTTCCTAAGATGTTCTGATGTTATTTCAGTATGCTGTTAAAATTTGCCTGAGGTGTGCACACAAGAGAAAGGAAATGATGATTCTTAGGAGCTCACAGCTCACCTGAACCTGGATAAAATTTCATGGGGGTAAAGAAAAGTCATTTCTCCAGCCTGAGGGCTTTCTCCCTGCTGAGTTTCAAAGGTCTGCTGCAAATAATGGAAATGTCAGCGTTTCTCATAAACTTTGCAAGGATCTTTTACAAAGTTCCCCTTACAAAACATCCTATAATTTCCTGGGAGGGAACTGTCCACCAGAAGTTGATGTTACTCTTAGGTTTTGTTTTGCACTTCCGTCAAGTCAGTGTTAATTCAACTTCTGTGTTTCCTTGCATCTCACATTTAATTTAGAGCATGCTGCATAGTCCTAAGCAAACTGCTCAGCTCGGCATGTGCTTTCTGTAAGGCTGTTCTGCTCTTCTAACTGAGTTGGCACCGTCACCATGTGCTCAGAGCTCCCACCACTTCCCAGAGCGTCTTTGCTCCAGTGCTGCCTCGCCACATAGAGCTCAGTGCGTTGTCGCTCCCGCACAACGGATAATCCTCTCACAGGGAGAAGGCTGCAGGAAGGGAGAAAAAGTATCAGGAACACCCACACAGGTGATCTAAGGAGAATATCCCATCAGGCGCCTCTTGCTGGGGGAGATTTGCAGCGCAGAGAGGAAAGCAGCCCATCAGCCTCAGAGATTTTGCAAGGAAAGAGTGCCCCCGGTTTATGGAAGAAAAAGCATGCATCATAGCCATTGGGTCTGCTTGGGGAAGGAGAAGAAGCGCAGGTCTCTTCTGGGGTCACGCACACCCACACTACCTCTTCTAGAAGGGACTGGCTGCAAGGTCCATCCCAAAAAACACACTTTGATGGGGACAGAGACATTCTCAAAATGGAAACATGGAGGAAGCATGCCTGTGAATCACTGTAGGCACCAGCAGAAGAAAGGGAGGAAAAAAGCAGCATCGCTAACTAGCTGTTTGACAGAGATTGCCGTTAAAGAGTAGATGCTGATCAGCAGCATCAGGGTGTGTGCTACAGCCAAGTGTCCCTGCTGCAGCCTTTAAAGGCTGCTGAACTTACTGATCTCAAAGCATCCTCAAGGTAGCGTAGCAGAGAGTGTGACAACCCCAGTCACCAAGTATTGAATGAAAAAAAAAAAAATGGTTTCTCAGATGTACCATAGGGTTGCTTCACACCACAAAGAAATAGGAATGATCTTAACCCTCTGCAGTTTCAAGAAATGACACAGCTATGTGACTGGTCTGACCAGAGCATTTTTCCCCAGGGAGAGATGGGGAATTTTAAATCTCATATTGCTGCAAGGTACATATCACCTCTTAATCTGGTAATAAAACTTTCAGGCTATACTGTGCCATTACTTTTCTAGGTGGAATGCATTTTCTTAATTTTTTAAAAAATGTATTTTCCATCTTAAGATTATTTGGTCCCACCCTCTCTCAGCTCATTTACATTAGTGTAAGCCAGGAGTACCTCAAAATTAATAGGATTATGCCAAATGTATGTCATATCTAAATCAGACCCATTCTAGTCATGTGTTTCAGAAATCTTAGAGCAATTTCTGGTCACAAACTCATTTTTGGTTAACCATAAGCAATGAGTATTAGAGACCATTTTCAGATTCTAAATTCATGTTTTGCTCAAGCGACTCCCATTAAAACAGAGTAACTAACCCCTCTGCAGCTCTTTCATATTTGTCCCTAACAGCCTATTCAAAACGTAAAACTAAGGATGTCTGATTAGAGCAAGTAGTACATCCTCATTACAGGGGGCTTAGATAGTGCAACGCACATTTATAATATTTTGCAGCATTAGCAGATGGGTTAAAATCACATTTGCAGACTGAACCAAATCCTCTTCAGCTAATGTAGGTTATTTCTCTGAAGCCAGGGGTCCTTATTAGTGTCTTCTTTAATCTCTCCTGGGAGCAGGACGTATATCCCTGAACATCACCTTACCACTAGTGGGAGAGGGCTTAGCCAACGTGATGGGAACGGCAGGTTCCCCTCACAAAGCAGTCCATAGTCTATGGCAGCGTAGTGGGGACGCAGACAGGCAGAAAAGGGCTGGGTCGCCCCTGGACAGGGATGCACATCACTTCAGTTCCATAGCATGCTAGCTGCACACAGGATAGGCAGCTGGCACACAACATGCATATGGCACATTGGTCTGGTTCCTCCCCCGGCAGCTCCTTCTGTAGGGACACAGCCCTGCGTTCACCAGAAGGTCCCAGTTCTGACCAGTCTGAAACTCACTGAGGCTGTCAGACCAGAGTTCCTGCCCGAGACACCATCCTCTTTTGCCTTACTTTTGTAAAAAAAAAAAAACAAAACAAAAAACCCACAAAACACACACACAAAAAAACCCAACAAAAAAGAAACCAACCGCAAAAAAACCCAAACAGGTATTCCCACCTCCTCCTGAGCTCTGAACTCAGCAGCAGACTGGGGCCAGGAGCCACTGTTTTTCATACTGTTACCCACGTATTTGCCCCTCGTGGTCTGGCTTTGCAATTTAGAATGCACTAGACATATATTTTCCCCCAGTCTCGCTCCCAAGGCAGCAAAGGTACTTGCCAAGGGAAGCTGAGAGTCCAACCCCACTGCAGGCATACCGTTGGGTTCTGGCATAGACACCAAACGCTGGAGCCTGCCCAGAGGTGAGCGGGTTTGGAGGGGGTATTTCTGGTCCTCCCCAGGTATTGGGGCTGTGCATGTGGGTGCTGTGGCAAACTCATGCCAGGTCGTGAGTGAGGAAGAGGGAGTTTGGCATTGCAGGATTGTCACCATGACTTTACACGCGTGAGGAGCAGAGTTGCTGTGATGTTTAGTGCCTACATTAGAAAGATGAGGAAATGAAGAAAAGAAAAAGAGTTAGCTAACTCCCCCTTCTGAACAGTCCCCCGCTGCCCACGAGGTCTCATTGCTACCAGTGAATGACCCAGACTACTGCACACCAAACTGGTCCTGAGCAAACATCATTAGAGTTCCTTAATTCTGATGCGGTTCTCCTGTTTCAGCGAAACTGGGAGATATGGGCCAGTTGGGAGAGGACGATGAAAGAATTAAAGAAAAAAAAAAAAAAGAGAAAAAAAAGAAAAGAGTAGAGACGTTCCCTGGGGATCCGATGATAGCGTATTGAAGTTACTGGAAGGACTCCCATTGATTGCAGTGCAGTTTGGGTCAGTCCCCCTGATGCAGCGTGGAGGTTCTGCAATTCTTTGAACTCAATATTATTTCAGTGAATCTATTAATGTGTTAAATGTGTTATAATAATATCGCATTTGAAATAGAGTCACTTATAATTCAAAACTATACAGCCTGGGCACAGGAAAAAAAAATTTGTGGTATGTGTTCAGTAACATATTTGGTGCTGTGCAGCCGTTCTATAGAGTGCATTTAACTGTGTTTTGTGTATTATTCTTAACATGCATTCACAGTAGACAGCAAAGCAGCAGTTATGGGGTATGCTGTGAATGCATATTAACAGCAGTACACATTTGCATATCATGGATCCATAATACAAAATGCGTAGTAAAATCCTTATGAAAAGTTATTATGCATGCACAGTAGAGGCTTTTTAAACCTTGATATCTCAGCTATTTTGTTTCTCCACTATTTATTTGAAAATATTAAAAAGGTCAAATGATGGATTAAGAATCTGCAAAAATGTAATGTTACTACTACAGAGGGAATCCTTCAACACAAACTAATTCATTTATTTTGTTTTTAGTAGCAGTATAAAAGCCATTCAAAAATGCATTTTACAATAACATTTGAGTATTTTAAAAAACCCCCACCTATTTCAGCAATAAAAAAAGACAGAGAAAATATTTTTATAAAAATGTATTTTGGAGGCTGGGTGATATAACTGGAAATTTTGATGGTCCTTCCCTTAACACAGAGTCACTACAATGTCAACCTTTCCTTCAATTTCTCATAGTATTTTTAGTATGCATTGAAACAGGGTTTGGTTCCTCAGGACTTTGCATATTTAGATTATCGTGCATTGTATAATACTCTGAATATGCAAAATCCTTGAAAAGGTTGACAACCCTTAGGACCTTCCACAATATAAATCTTAATACATAAATTCCTATTGAGAATAATGGGATTCTACCCTCTCCTCTGTTACACAGATTGTAATATTTGGGATAAAATGAAACAAATGTTATGAATAGTACAGCTCTTGCTCCTTTTGAACGGTTGCCACTTAAGTTTTAACGTCTTTGTCACTTCAAATACATTTGCCTTAAGAAATAAAAATTTTAAAAAAAGAGGCCTGAGCTCCGTAAAGAATGAATGGCCCGATATGTCTCACTTCTGTAAAAAAAAATACAAAGTTTGGGGTGAGGGCTTTTTATTTTTTAATGAAAGGCTCTAAAATCATTGAGCTCATACGCATAGATGTACATAACACGCTTTCCCCACACACACACGTTGCTCTGCTGCTGCCTTATTTTTTGTTCCCCTCTCTAATCAAAAAATGCCCAAACAGATTTAAATGAAACTTTGTGAAAACAAAATAATTGGATCAGGGCTGAGAACATTAATGCCAAGCTTGGGCCCAACGTGAATTAAAGCAGATGAGTTATAAACCCTTCAAAAACAGGATTTATAATGGAAACGCTGACACAGACCCATAACAATAGCAGCTCTGCCAGGGTTTATTTTAATACTAAAAGCATACTCAGTCACTCACTTTTTTGAAATAGGGATTACTTAGTCACTAAAAAGCAGTGATACATGATAATAATGAAAGCAAACTTTAAAAAAAAATGTTTCTAAGATGACACGTCGTTCCCCCTGTAACTCTCTTGATATCGCTTATATGTGACACGCCACTCCTTAAACAAATAAAAAAAAAAAAAAAAAAAAAAAAATTCACAAACCCCAAAAAGACCAAGGGGGGGTTTGCCATAAGCTCCATGGCAAGGCTGAGCCGAGAGGCTTTGTCAGCTTCATTTAACAGTTTCTTGCCTGTGGAAAGAGACAAAAGGGTTAAGGGAGGAGGAAGAGCAGGGAGTACAGGAGAGGCAGCTGACGGGAGAAACAAGGGCACGAAGAAAGGAGCAGCCAGGGAGGCAAATGGAAGAGCAGGGGGAAGAATTTTAGGAGGAGGAAGAACATGTTTCCAAAGGAAAGAACTCAGTTTTTAAAACAGATTTTGGAGAAGCGTTCACAAAAAGGCCAGGCAGGCGGAAAAAATTTGGCAGGGGGGGAAGCCCTCCGAGCACCCTGAGTTACGCCTGCGAGCGTGTCACCCCACCGGGAGCAGGTGGGCCCTGGTCACATCGCAGCAGGGGGGCAGGATGGGGATGAGCAAGCGCACCTCTCTGGGGCTGCACGGCAAGCCACACATTTAAGAAAAGAGGCATCGTGTTAAATCTTCATGTTGTACGTCCAGTTTCCCACAAATGCCTCTTTTCTTTCGGGAATGTCAAAACTCACCAAGGGACACGAGGGGAGGATTTCTTAGAGCCGGCAGGAGGTTTGCTCCTGTTAACCTGTGCTCTGGGGCAACACACTGCACTCGGAAAACCCCACACCCCAAAAATCTCTCACAACAACGTCACACAAAAACTAGTTTTTGTGACCGTGCTATGTGTTACAGCACCGGCGTTACTTCCCCATTCCTGCCTTCCCTTCCTTGCCTTTTTTTTTTTCCCTGGGTACCAGGTGCACCGGAGGGACTCAGATCAATACAAGACAGCACTTTCCATATAAACAATACCATATTAACAACCACAGGGCAGCCGTACCTGTAGGCAGGGATAGCACCAAATGTTGGCACGTCTATCCGTGCAGCTAGACTGCTAAAAAGAAGCAGCACCAGTGGAAATGCACCTACTGTATGTGAAATGCTGGTGCAGATTTTTTTCCTTCCTTTTTTTTTTTTTTTTTCTATCAGTCTAACCTTCTGTGTTGATACATGAATGCTGGTACCCACTTAGAGGGATGCCAGATGATCAGTGCAGAATGAAGGTCCCAGGAGAAAGGCTCACGTGGTTTTCTCTGCCCCGTGACGTCACTAGCAGATGGCATGGGTACCAGCTCTGGCAGTTGGCATCAATGTCACTTTTTAGAGATCAATGAGATAGTGCAGATATACACAGATCTAGACTCCAGGAGACGATGCGACATTCAGACTGAAAAGATTTGGAAGGCAAAAAATGAAAACTGATTGTTGAATGAAATAAAAAGCTAAGGTAATACAAATAAAGATATATTTCAGTTGGTGCTGGGTGTGCATGCAAGTGTTTAAAGATACAGTATCATTGTCTTGTATTTTATGTATGCTATTTACTGTCTAATAACTCCTCCTAACATTTTATTCTTCTGATGCAATTGCATACTTTCACTGGTGTTATGTAATATTGCAAGTGTGTAGACAATACTGGTAGAGTTAGTCTTTGACTGGGGTTTTTGTTTAGTTTTGTTCTATTAAAGAAAGTCCCTGCATTCGTTTTGTTTGTCTCTTTGAGGACCGGGGGGTCCAAGCTTTTGCCGCTCCCAAACTGCAAACAAAAGCTAAATAATTGGGAAAAGGAAATTATTTTCCCATTCCAGGCTGGATTCTGAGCACATGTGCAGGATTGCAGTCAGAATCTACAGACCGCTCCTGTCAGCTACGAGCTGGAGGGAGACGTCTGAGCCTCGCAGAACATAAACACTGCTATAGCGTGCAGGGAATTTTTCACCTCCCCCCCCACCACAATTGATGGGGAGAAAAAAAAAAGGAGGAAAGAAAAAGAGAAAAAGCAAATAAGTTGATTCTAACTAAATAGATAATATCAATTAGAATTTTTGCTGGGAAAAAGGAAAAAAAGGTAGGGGGATTTTATTTCCTAACTCTAATCTGAATAAGTTTAGGGTTAGTGCATTCTGATTTTTGTCTTAATATGAAATAAGTAATATGTGATTTTCATACAAATCATTAGAAAAATAATTCTTCGTTTTTAATTATGTTACTAGCTGAGTGATTGGGGGGGGGGAATGTTCCATTTTTTTTTTTTTTTCTCACCCACTTTAACTTACTAGAGTTTAATATCTTGATTCATAAGGGAAGAAACATGGAGGGGAAAAAAAAAAAAACTTTGAAATAGTCAAATGTCAAAAAGTGATTTTAAAATATTTAACCATCAGTTAATAGAGATATGGCACTTCTCAATTTTAAGACTGCTCTCGCTCCCCTCATTTTTTCACCCAGGGGAATTTGGATTAATGAAATTTCTGTATTACTTTATCATGTTTTGCATTTCTTTGAATTCCATGGTGGTGAGGTTTTGAAGGGCTTGTTTAAAAATAAGATAAATGAACAGGGATCTAATTGTATATTTTAGATTTACTGTATATTTATCTGAGAGAAACGTGGCTTTTTAGTTGCAAGATCCTGAATGTTTAGAGTGATTTTAAAATTCTGGACAGCTTTTATTTTTTAAAAAGCAAGCATTTGCAACTGGCATTTTATGCAAAAAAATATAGATTGTGCATTTATATATATACACACACTCATATACACAGAGCGTGCACACAGACGCATGAAAGGTGCATGAGGATGTGTGTGTAAGTCGGCAAACTTTAAAAATGGAAATATTTAAGTATTGTGCTGGCATTCTTTCAGGTAACTTAAGATTATAGAACCATGTTAACACTACCGTTTGATGAGTCTGTTGTAATGCCAGAACCCCAGATGTGCAGAAAGTTTTCCAGAGAAAGCGATGACCAAAAGCAAATGAAGAACCCAGAAAGCTTTTCGAAGCAGATCGTGCTCCGAGGAAAGAATATTAAAAGATCTCCTGGAGAAGACACAGAAAAAGAGGAGGAGGAGGAAGAGAGAGAAGAGGAGGATGAGAACGGCTTGCCTAGGCGAAGGGGCCTTCGGAAAAAAAAGACGAGCAAGATAAGGATGGAAAGGATCAAATTCAGACGACAAGAAGCCAACGCTAGAGAGAGGAACCGGATGCACGGCCTTAACGACGCCCTGGACAATTTAAGGAAAGTGGTCCCTTGTTATTCTAAAACACAAAAACTGTCCAAAATAGAAACTTTAAGACTAGCCAAGAACTACATTTGGGCTCTTTCTGAAATCCTGCGAATTGGCAAGAGACCTGACCTGCTCACCTTCGTCCAAAACTTGTGCAAGGGTCTGTCCCAGCCAACTACAAACTTGGTGGCGGGATGCCTGCAGCTGAATGCCAGAAGTTTCCTGATGGGCCAGGCGGGTGAAGGCGCTCATCACACCCGCTCGCCCTACTCCACCTTCTACCCCCCCTACCACAGCCCCGAGCTCGGCACCCCCCCGGGGCACGGGACTCTCGACAACTCCAAGTCCATGAAACCCTACAATTACTGCAGCGCTTACGAGTCCTTCTATGAAAGCACTTCCCCCGAGTGTGCCAGCCCACAGTTTGAAGGTCCCTTAAGTCCTCCCCCAATTAACTATAATGGGATATTTTCCCTGAAGCAAGAAGAAAGCTTGGACTATGGCAAAAATTACAATTACGGCATGCATTACTGTGCAGTGCCACCCAGGGGTCCCCTTGGGCAGAGCTCTATGTTCAGGTTGCCTACAGAGAGCCACTTCCCTTACGACTTACATCTGCGCAGCCAGTCTCTCACCATGCAAGATGAATTAAATGCAGTTTTTCATAATTAATGAGGAAAATGAAAATAAACAGTGGTCATTCACCTCCCCATCTAATTAAGAGCAAGCAGATGCTTGGGCACTGCGTAATTGGCACAACTCTATTTAACGTGTTTACTAGTTCCTAAAGTGTGTTTCAACTATTGTGGGGATTTTCTATGTATTAATAAACCCTTTTTCCGATCAGTATTTTTCCTTTCGTTTTTTTGTCTGTAAACACTGTGAGATTCTGTTTCCTCCCAGAGGTTATTCCCCCCCCTCCTTTTTTTTGTTTTTATTTCCCTAGTTGCTTGATTTGTTGAGCAGTGTGTCTGAACAATATCGCTGAAATAAAAGCATACACACTGTGTAAAGTCAATGTCTATTTTGATTGTACAGTAATTATACAAATGCATGTTATTGAAATCAGATTAATTAAAATGATGTATTTATAATTGGTAGAAAATATATATTATGTATTTGAGGAGAACTGGATTAAAAATATTCAGAATTTTAAAGAAATTATCTCAGAACTGAGATGGGCTTGCAATATGCAGAGGTGAGAGTGCAGCAATATTGAAAGCTATGCAAAAAAAAAAAAGCAAACAAAAAACAAAACAGTTTTTTCGGTTGTTGTTTTTGTGTAAGCTAAGAAAAACCAGTGATTGTCACTGAGATTATTCAGCCTGACCTTTAGAGTGTTGCTGGCAGGGGGCACATGCTAATATTTTAGAAGATGTTGTCGAAATTTTGCCTCAATTATTTTGACCATATATAATCAGCACTTTTTTTGTATTATTCTGACTTCAGATGTAAAGGTTTGTTATAACAATGTATAACTGTGGTTTCTCACTACGTACTTTAAATGCAATTAAACATAGATGTTTCCACTTTTAAAATACATCTATTAGCTGTGATACTGTATTTTGCCTGATACTTATTATTTCACAGTATACAGCTGCCTTTGGTCTTGCCTACACAGCTTTCTTCCCCGCACCCCCGTAGTGCTTGAGCCTGGGGATGGAAATCATGAATTATCAGGGCGAACCTCGCGCTATTTTCAGAAGGATGTATTAGCAACGCAGCAAAAGCAGACCCAAAATATCACAGAAACAGCTGCGTGCTAAATGAAACACAGGTTAGAGGAAGAAGGTAACTTTATAGCTCAACAAAATGCCAAATTTCATAGGGGAAAGGGCCCTGAGCGGACACACAGGCCACTAGCTGCCCCTCCAGCTCTGGCTTGTGGAGGGTGCAGAGCGTGGGAAGCATAAAAACTGCAGAGCAAAGGACTCCCTGAACATTGCTAAACTTAGTCTTGGATACTAAACAGCACCAGTAAACTATAGATGCATCTGCAACCCACATTAGTTCAGCAGCTGCAGGGGTCTGCACAGCCCCTCACACCTTAACAGAGTTGAGCTCAGCTGAGCTTCAGTCATTTTCTAACCGCTCAGACCTATTTCTCGATAAGCTACACGTGTGACAAAGAGAATGAACAATTCAGCTAAAAACCAACAGCATTTAGGTGCGTGAGTGAGCAAGACCTCTTGATTTTGAGGGAGAAATAGCAGCTACCTGACAAGCATTCACCTGAAGTACCAAAATGCTATGCTGTGAATGAGCAGGAAATAATTTTTTTAAAAACTATATAAAAAGTGCAAATTCCACCTGCAGGTTAGAGACCCCTGGCTGAATCATGGTCTGGGTTGCAGTTTGTTAATGACACATCAACCTCAAATCCTCATTTGAGTATGCAGCTTGACAAAGAGGGCACAGGACAATTTTTCCTGATAATTTGCCTAATTTCACAAGCGGGACTTGTAAAACAGTCTGCCCCGTCAAGCATTGCAGCTCCTTCAGGACAACAGCAGCTTGATATTCATCTCTTCCAAATAAGATCAGGCTACCCCGGCTGGTGGAGAGGGGTAACAAGTCCCAAAGTTTGGATCAGGGTCTAAATGCTTCCAAGCTTGCAGAGGGAGGGGGCGGACATGGGGTTTTGCTCGACCAACATCCTCTCTAGACACAAATATCAGGCCCAAAATAGAGCCTTTTGAAGCAAAGTCTTGAGGTTCAGGGGGTTTGGCTCAGGATTATCCCATCTTTCATCAGAGTCAGGAACTGTGGAAGGTACCGGCAGCGGTTTTCTGCCTTGGATGAAAGGTGATGGTGATGACTGTCAGTTCAAAAGCATCTCCAGGTGTTTTGCACTGGATATAGGAGGGGTTTGGGGAAAGAGAAGAGGATAAAATAGGTTGTGTTTGCTGTTATTCAGAATGAGCTGATATTCAGCAAAGCATGGAAAGGTGACAGGAGAGAGCAGAAGGGGGGAGAAGCCAGTCAAGGAGAAGAAAGCATGCAGTCCTACGCACAGATTCGCATGAAGAGACACTGAGGTATACTAATATATCACAAGGAGCTATAGGCAAGTGGGCCCAGAAACAGGGGATCCTTTGAAGGGGGGGGCAGATGCCCTCCCACTGAGCAGTGGCAGCAAACTTATCTAACCAAGTTTTGTAAGAGGAGCCTCCTCCAGGAGGCTGAAAGTTAGCCGAGCACCTCAGAGTAGCATTGCCGCACCAGGGAAGGGTGCGTTTGCATAAGTTGAGAGTGAAGCGAGGCGGCAGCTGTAAAGTCCTGCACCAAGGGAAGGAAATGCCTGCCGCAGTACATTCAGCAGGCACCCGAGGGGTGTTAAGACTTCAGGCTCTGCAATCTGGGGGTCTCCATCTCTGTGGCCCTATATTAACTCAATAACTCATGGGCCAGTTCCAGTTTCCCCTTCTGGCAGCAGAAGCAAAGGGAAAGGGGAAAAAAATAACTCTGCCAGTTCGGATCTTTCTCGCTCACTCCACGACAGATGGGGAGGCAATTCGCAGCCAGATTCCCCCTCTGGTAGCTCAAGGCGGGCACCACGCTTGCTCAGGGCATTGCAAATTGGAAAGGCAGTCCAGAATAAATAATGGAGCAAGTCATAGAAAAATATTGAGACAGCATAAAAACCCCCGACATTCCCTGTCTAGGAGGGTATAGATTATTTAGATATATGGAGGTAGGGGATTCCCTTGAGAGCAGGCTCTCTTGCATACCTTCCCTTTCACGCACACAACAAACATTTCTGTGCTCCTTCGCTGGCCAGTCACAGAACATAAGGTGCTCTGAGCTCTGATGTGATTTATAAAAACCTTTGAAGTCGCCTTATTTTAGGGAACAAATCTGAGCGTCGAGAAAGTTCTGGTGCCTTAAACTCACAGGAATAAAAGCCAGTGGATTTCTTTACCCGTAATCTCTGCTTTATAAGGTTGGTCTCCTTTCAACCCCATTTGTACAGCAAAACAAAGCTGCTCATTTCTGCATGCCTTGTTCTCCTCTTAACTGCCTTCACTTCCTTGAGGATAGAAATATGTAAAATAGCAACTGCTCCAGAAAAATTAGGTGAGAAGTTTCTATTCTCCCCTGTCCTCTAGCACAAGAGTAATGAAGCCTTCTGTCAATTTTAGAGGTGGGAACCCCAAAGCTGCCAGAAGAAAAGCTATTTCATACAAGGTTTTGTCACACAGTGGAACTCTCTGCCATTTATTATTTCCCAGAGTAACATTTTAGTGTGATTTTTAAAAAGCACTGTATGTTTTTATGGTATCAGAAATACACTAATTACTTAAGAATGGCTGTGCTGGTTCAGATTAAACATCTATCTATCCTAATATCCTGTTTCCAACACGAGGGCTTAAAAAAAGGTGTCCAAAGATGTCAGAACAGGGTGAGGAAAATAGATATTTGTTTTACTAATAAAAATGCTGGAAAAAAACCCTGAACATCATGTTCCAGGATTTCAGCCAGCCCTGAAGACAGGAATGCACCTGAATTGGAAAAGGGGTGGGAGGCATGACAGCATACTGCAGGGTTTGCACCCTTTCCTCTGCAACACTGGGCTCACTAGTAATCACTGAGTAGGATGGACTGGGTAGCGCTAGGCTGTACCTCTGAACTCCGTCTCAAAAAAAACCTCAGCAGGAGTAAAATTTAAAACCAGTGGCCCCAGCCCCACAGTCCTACAAATCCCAGTGTGACCGCAAAGAGAGAGGGAGGGGTAACCACTCAACCGCAAAGAGAGAGGGAGGGGTAACCACTGCTTTGCCAGAGCTCAGAGGAGATCTCAAAGCTCCTCTGCGTTACAGTAGGAATACGCTCATTTTAGGACACATCCTGGCTGTGGTTCCTTTGGGACTGTCTGCATTCTTTCACTTCATAGCTATCTGCACAAAGATTTTTAAAATGTATGGAGATTGCACAGGCACAAACGTGACGGCAGGTTTTTTCTATACTAGCAATTCCCTCTCCCATTTTTACCCCTACTTTACTCTTCTCTTCTCCCATTTGCCTGTAGGGCTCTCAAATGGCAGCAAATTAAGTGAAATGCCATCAATAAAGATGAATGAAATCCCAGTGAAACACATGGCAGAATCTTTCCTTGCAAAAGCAAATAATACTTGCCTAAATTAAAAAGTAGCTGCATGGTTTTGTTTTTCAGATTGTGAATCTAGCTTAACTCAAAACTACGGTTATATTTTATGGTCTGTACCCATGGTCAAAGCAAATTTAATCCTGGTACCAAAATCCTACAGCTTTTGATGTACAAGTAGCAGAGATGGTACTGCTTTGGGCTGAATTGTCATGAAAGCAGCTCCCCTTATAAAATTTCAGCAATTTCCAAATTAAAAGGAAAAACAAACAAACAAAAAAAGCCAAACAAAAAAAACCCCTCAATAATCTGGCTGTGGGCCTGACCCAGAGCTGAACCATGGCAGCAGGTTGTGATTTTGCTCTGGAGAGACACAGATCAGCGTGGCGAACAGCTGGCACCGTGCCACCACAGAATCTCAAGGGCAGACCTGTCGTGTCTCACTGATACAAATCTAACTACCGTACATGGGGCTGCCATGCAGAATCGCACTCCCAAGCCCTCTCCACCACACAGTCAGACCTGAGCAAGTCGTCTCACAAAATTCTTGCACGTTATGCCAAGAGGATGGCCTATTTTCCTGCAGAGCCTTCCCCCTTACCCCAGAGGATGTGCAAGAATGAGCTAGGAAAAGGGAGAGGAAAGCCAAATTCACAGGCAAAAGAGCTCGGGGGGGGGGAGGGGGGGGAAGTTTCTTTTTTTTTTTTAATGCCTGCAGTGTGGAGTCCCTGTGACTCACAACTGGCTTTGAATTGGCATCACCCACAAAGGTTGTTACAGAGTTGTAAAGAGTTTTTCTCCCCCTTCTCCCCCAAAACACTGTTTTCTCTTGGCTGTTTTCCTTTATCACTAGCTCCTTAGACTTCCACATTTATCCCTGTAACTGCGCTACTTGCACTATTTAATTCTAGGACACCATGTATGTAGAACATACCATATGGAAACAAGCCAGATCTAGCTGTAGCTGAAATTCTGGACTACTTTATCAAAAAAATAATAAAATTGGAACAGAAAAGCAACCTTTATGATTTATCATTTTTCTAGGATATTCAGTGTATCCCCATCCCCACCCCAGCCTAGTGAACATTGTACTTTCTGATATTCTGGGGGGTTTATTTGCATTTCTGTAGCGCATAACAGGTTTGGGTTTTTTTCTTTTTTTTTTTTTTTGATTGGAGTTGATTCATATGTGAAATAGTATTTTTCAAACTGATGAAATTTTCTGGTCTATAAGTATACCCACACATAAAAGGTTATAAATTCTGAAGTACTTGGACATTCCATTTGCAAATGAAAATGATAATAATCAACTGAATTGGAGGTCCTTGTACAGATAGAGAATCCAGGCTAAATCAGAGATTATAACATAAATTTTGTACTCTTGAAAGCAGGAACGTGAGGGCTTGGGTCTGCTCTTGTTCCATGAGAGTTCAGCAGATACCAGATTGGATTCTAAATCACACGGGAAGCTAAACGTAGCCTTATCCACTACGTTATTTATTTACAGCCACATGAGCAGATGCATAATGCTTAGATGCAACTGAAATGACATTTCTGTTGGGCAGACAGCTTGCAAACAAAGAAACTATGATGGGATCTTCCTCAGAATACAGGGCAAAGCCCACATGAATGCTAATGGATATCTAGTGGATATTTGACCCGCACCAGGAGAAGCACATGTGGGAAAGAAAGGCATTGTCCAGACACCAAGAACAGCAGAAGCAGGACTCTTGCTAATTTTAATAATTAAGTAATTGAGATTCCATCCCCAAATTCTGAGGGAGAGTCCATGTCAGTCACGATGCAAAGCCCTTTCCCTCTGGATTTACAAAGAGAGCTGTTCTTGTGCGTGGCATCTTTGTCTTGATAACAGGCATTACTTTAGAAAAGTAAATCTATTCCCCACAATAGATATAATAACCATTTTGGTTCACTTCACACCCATCAGTGTACATACAGAGGCACGCCTATACTCACTGGGATGCAGATTTTGCAGGTCCCCAAGAGAAAGTGGGGAAATCATTTGACCGAATGCATGTAGTTATACTAATTTTGATGCCAAAAGGGCACAAAATTTAGAACTGTGATAAGACAGTGAGTGAATAGCCAGTCAATATGTCTAGCCAGGTGTTTAGCTACACAGACTTTCAGCCCATGGATTCAAACTAGTCACAGCCATCATGTTCCTCAAGTCCTAAATTTCATATATTCTTACTCTTTCTACACACCCAGATTTTCCCTTATTCAATAAATTAATAGAAGTTTAGCTAAAAGGATAACCCTGTCCCCGTGCCTCATCTCACACTCTCTTTTTAGGAGAAGCTTAAGATAGCCAAACCCAGAAATCAGAATGACAAATATTGCAACCACGGAAACGCAGCCCCAGCATAACAAGTGACACAGGATGTGAATAAATGCCACCAGAAGTATGACCATGGCTTTCCTAGCGGATAGAGTAATTCAGTGCAGGATGCACCGCGGCACCCGATGGAAACACAGGTAAGGGAATACTTGGCTTCTGCGGGGGAAAAAAGCAACTTTGTGGTCACAACAAATTCAGATAATTACCTCCTCAGAGACAGGTACGTTAAGCGTGAGCTGGGGTGCCAGTGTGCTTTGCCTGGACAGCAAGTGTGTCCCAGCTACAACTCTGTCTATCCCCATGTTGAACGACGCAGTTGTTTTGCACAGCAGGTCATCTACCCCATAACAGTTACTTCAGCCTTCATGCTGGATTAACAGGCACTTCACAACAGCTGAGCCTGCAAAAGATGCCCTAGAGGAGATATGTTGCTGTACAATACATCCACATCTTACTTAATCACGGGTTCCCCGTACCCTCAGGTACTCACACAGATGTCAGCACGTTCTGTAAGATGGTGACTCTGCCATGAGTAATGGCCTCTACCACAGGCACAGCCTTATGGAAAAGCTCTTCAGTAGTTCATTTAAGCTGTGCCTAGTGGCCTCCATGAGAGACTAGCAGTACAAGCTGCCTAAATGCAATATCTCACTGCTACTGTGGTCATATTCCCTATATTCTTTTTCCCATCCATGTGTTGAGATGTGCCCTCCCTTCAAATTCAGCACTGTTCTGGGCAAAAATGACACTAGCAGCGTCAGTATTAATATATTAAATATGTTATTAATGGACCGAGGCATAAGAGAAGATATTTTATATGGGACCACACACATTTCTAGCAATCCCAGACTGCAAGCATACACTCACCATCATCCTTTGCCTTCTTACCAATGAGATGTCTGGGAAGCAACTCCTCCTCCAAAAAGGATAAGTTATTGGCAAGGAAGGACCGCACACAAGGAGGGATAACTCCTGTGCTCAGATATCCTAGATCAGTGTTATACCTGCCCCTTCTCTCCTGCAGGCCAGTATGCGTGAAGGTAGCGGTAGACAATACAGAGTCTTTGTTCAGCTTACCCATTTCACCTGTGATCTACCCCAGCTCTTGCATCATGTGTAGGCAATCTGGTCTCCAGGTCAATCAATTGCCATGTGACATTTTACTTTGAAATATCTAGAGAATTATTAAATAAACTCAGTCTCAAATGATAATCTAGCATTAATTTTTTTTAAAGAAAAAAAAAATCCTCAGATTTGTTCCTAAATGTATTTAAATCTTACCAGTGAACATGATGCTGGTTATTAAAAAGTAATTCTGGAGAAATTAGCTTGCAGCTACAAAATTAATATAATTCATTTATTACTTGCAGACACAAATCAAAATGCTGTTAACACTGCTGCATGCAATTTAATATGCACAGTAAGTTTCCATATGGCTTCAATTTTAGGTTCCCTGGTCACTACAGAGGCTCATTTGCAGAATGGTCTGTAGGCATGTGAAGTCAGCTTGTGCTTACTGGCAGAAAAGCTGTTCTAGATAGTTCCTACATAGGCACAATAGTCCAAACAGGTCCAAACCCACTAACACCATTTCGGATTATCATATCCTACATAAGACTGAGGAATATCTACATGCATTCATAGAACCACAGATATAACCAGTGTTTATAAAAAGGCATCCATAGTCAGACTGCTATTACCAATTCAGCCTCCTGACCATGAAGGCGCATTTTTTAAAAGCACTGAGCATCGAATACCTCTTTTGGAGCCAACAGGACCAGAATATAACAAGATGATACATCATCAGCATTGATTACAAAGCTTAAAAACAACCAAAGAACCTAAATTTTGACAGTGACATATAGGTTGGCTGTTAGTGAAGTACTGCTGAGTTTTTGCATAACGTACCCAGACTTGTGCATACACTGTGATTAGCTTGAACACATTAACTAGATAAAGGCAGTATGTTGCACATACATTTCATTTTCAATAGGCTTGTTGCAGAACCTTGTCATGTCTGAATGAGCGACAGTGCTTGTTCAAAGTTGTCTCTTACCTTCTTTAGGCACTAAGACCAAACTCCAGCAACACCAGGCTCATCATTGCCTAACAAAGCCCACTGAAGAGTGATTACAGTGGATTTATGCCTCTAGATTCAAGTCTGATTGATCGATTGCCTGACTGAGAGCAAGAGCGATAAACTGAGCCCTTTCCAAATAAGAGCAGGCCATAAATGCCATCATCCCACGCCACAGCTCTAGTCACTAGGCTGCAAGCCCACACAGGTCACAGCAAAACTCATTCCGTCCCTCTTCCCCGTCCTCCAAAAAAACCCACCCAATGAAGTCTTTCTCATAACCAAAGCAAGATATTTCAAAGCATTTTTGCTTTTTTGGAAGTTTTCTGACCAGCTTTGCTAATAAAATTGTTGGAGATTCCCAGCGTGCTTTCTCTGTTGCTTCAAACAGGCAACTGGCATCAGCTGTGGCATGGCGGTCAGCACCAGGTCAACAACGAATAAGGCCAAAATCATAGGCACAGAATTATCTTTTTTTCATTAACAGCACTTGTGATTGAACCCTTGCCACTTGTTCGGTAAGTCAGCAGCTGGTTTGGTTCAGCACTGTTCAGCTGTGCCTGGGTTCCACTTATAGCTGGGAAACCACATCAAGCACAGCCCCAGTCATAACCAAACTCAGAATAATAGGGCATGGGGCTGAGGCAAAAAAGAGCCTTTCACATCCTGAGACCACAGTATATCAAGCAACAGTCTGAATGCACCTAACAAAGGCACAAACACCACCCAGAACTAGGAGGTCAGGCTTGCCAAATATCCACTGGGCTAGTCAAAAAGAATGAGAAAGGGGGAGGAGGGGTCTTGATAACTGTTATTTATCAGAGACACCTTTGAGACATCATTAGCTGTTGGTTGCTCCGAGTGGTTGATGTCAACACAGCCCCTCACCTGGAAAACATCTTTGCCAGATCTCTCCTGGGCAGCAAAGGCATCAGCATGCCATTGCAGCCCGGCTAACCACAGATGGGAAAAACCATCAGAGATCAAAGCACTAACGATGAAGAAGCCCTGATTCTGAAGAGGTTCAGTGAAACAAGTCTCTGATCTAACCTATTCTAGGATTTCAGGTTATTTTGACTACTTTCTAACTGATGCTTTTGGGACAACCCCAGGCTAAATTACTGTGAAAGAAGGGAGACAGATGGAGGGAAGAACAATAGAAGCAGGCAGCCTATTATAACTTAAGTCCTACTCTTTCTAGTGCTCCTGACATCAATAAGTCCTGTCCACCAGAAAGGCATCATGATGGAAAGTGGGCTCACAGAAATATTTCACTGCATTTACACAATTATTTCCTGAGATGGGAAGGAGCGGGGAAGCTGCCTTCTTTATTTTAGTACTGTCAACTGTTAGTACAGAGAGTCTCTCTCTGGTGTGTTATGTTCTCATGAGCTGGCAGACCTGTTGGGAATATAATGAGGTCTGTGCATGCACCTCCTGGTGTGATGTTTAAAAACTCCATTTCTAACAACTTATTCCTCAGATGCTCTCCTGATTTTCTTGAGGCGTAAGGACCAGTTGACTATGCAAATGAAAGAAGAGAATGTAGGAAATGAGTTAGACACAAAGGGAGTTGCTGGCAAATGCCATTGCTTCCTCGGGGCATAATGGTAAGAGACAGCTGCTACTGCCAGCCCAGAAGCGGTAGCTGAGGGGGTTAGCACAGCTCTGTTGAAAATTTTCAGTCTGATGAATAACTAGGCAGAGGCTGCCTATGCTTATGAGGCAGGACCCCCAAACCATGATCTTTGATTCTTGCTCTGCTGTTCCCCATTATCATCCACTGTAAATGCACACAGGAGTGATATCAGGTGATTTTTGTAACAGTTTGAGTTATTTGAAAGTCCTTTGTAACAGGAGGGGCAAGACAGGAAATTGACTGCGAGTACATGAGAAGCATTGTCCTTTGCAACTTCTAAAGGTGTTATTGTAAGAATACAGTGACCATTTTTGCAGCAAGATGTTAATGTTCTGGGTCAAATATTTTGAAATATGAACCACCTCCATGGCTGTAGAATAAATCATTCCACAAATATTTAATCACTGTACATGATACTATGGTTTTATTTTTAATTTTCATTATGGAGTGATTCCCTCAAGTAATTATCACAGCAATCGTAACTCTGATACATGTACTTTGTCGTTCTGCCCAATAAATGGTAGCAGAGTACTGTAACCGATGTGCATACATAAATATTTTAGGACTTTGTGCTTCTTAAATTGTTTGGAAATACTTATGGTAACCAGTAAATACTGATACTTTCGCCTCCAAAAGAATCTGTCACTTGGAGAACTGGCACGATGCGTAGAGTACCACTTTATGGAAAAAATAACACAAATGTTTATTGGTAGTATTAAAGGAAATGCTTGGTGTTTTTCAGCTCTGAGCAGAATAGCTGTCTGGAGTGCCACATGTTATGATCACCACACAAAGACAGAATAAAAATCCTTCCACAGGGGAACACCTTCATTTCAAACAAGGGAGAAACCAAACCTCTCAATATTAAATGATTTAAAAGCACACCATATTTAAAAAAATGGACACTTGTGCACTTTTCCTGGGAGGATAGGGGCACCTTATACTTTCCAAAACACCCAAAGAGAGTAACTGGTAAGCAAAAAGCACATTTCCTGATTCTTCTGCTCTTCCTTCAGCATTTCCCAGGAATTGTGATAAATCTCAGCTGAGGTTATGCATGCTCACCAACAGAAGGCTAGGTCCCTATGGCAAGACTCTGCCCTCATTTATACCAGCAAACCCCCTTTGAACACATTGGATTTACTCAGGTATTAATGAGGACAAGCATGAAAACTTTGCATTAAACTCAGCCAAAGTTCAACATACTCCACACTTCCACCCAGCAACAAATAGAAACATCCTGCTCTTACAGCAATCTGCCCCTTTTTTTTTTTCCTCTCTCCTCTCCCCCAAAGCACTTCACAGTTGTGAGTTAGCACCATTACTACTTCTATATGCATGAGAAAAACCAAGATTAAATGGTTGCCCAAAGAAGTCATAAAGTGAGCAGAAGTCTGGTGACCTACCTCCTGAACTGAGCTGAACCCAGATTCCTTAAATCAGATTTCAGACATATGACTGAGCTACCTTGGCTTAATGACTGCCATGCATCAGCTGAGCCCCAGTGAAAATAGTTTAAATTAGCGTGTGCTACCCTATGTTTGCAACAGCTCCGCTGCTACACAGGAACTCATTAAGCTATGGTAACTTGCTCAAGTGTCCGAGACCTCAATCTGATGCTTTACCCAGTGGCCCACATAACTGCCCAAATCATATTCTCTGCCTCCTTGCCAATAAACATCCTGAGCCCATCTTTCACAAAGTAAGGATGTGCCCAAGAAAATAAGCTCAGTACAATTTTCCAGTGAGATGCTTCAGAAGAAGATTTGTTCAAATAAGGAGACAGCCCTCAAGGACACTTTTATTTCTTCTCTCCCTGACCTAGATCTGGACAGAGCTCTCTACAATTCAAATAAACTCCATGGACGGTACGAGGATTATCTTCATGTCCTGTCTTTATCTTCTGTTTCATATACAATGTTTTCTTCTTCAGCCCACCAACAAGGATTATGCTATTCATTCCTCTTACCTTAACTATTGTAATTTCTTCTCCTTATGATCTCCTCAAGACCTACTTCTCCAGGACACTTCAAGCAACTGCTTTTTCCTAGGGGAGAAAAGAAAAAAATTTTTTTTAAAAAAATCAGCTATATAACCTTATTTTCATTAAACTCTACTGACTCCTTCATTTAAAAGTCCAGTTCCAAATTGTCTCTATTCTTCTCTCTTCCTCTCTAAACCATCTGTTCATCTATTGTCTACCAGAAATGTAGTGCAAGAAACTTCACTTCAGCTGGTGCCATGTGAAATGCACATCCTGATCCTTAAGCCATATCCCTCTTTTTGGAAAGAGGGCTCCTATTCATTCTTGCTTGCTTCCTTAATCTCTCTTCTGGGGTATTATAAATGTATCATTTAACTCTATTAAACATATTAGGATTCAGATCACATAAAAATGTTATGCAAAACTAAGTTATATTTTATTGTCTTGCATGGATTGCTTGTTATTTTGCAACCTGTAATATCTACCAAGAGAAATATTTGTGAAGATAATTAAATTATATTAAATGCAGAGCAAAAGTGAATATCCCTATATTCCTGACCCAGCGTAGCTCAGTATCTCAAGTTTTCTAAGTCACTAGTTTAAACCTTGAGGCAAGTGTCATTTCACTATTATGTCTACAGGTAAATAAAATTGGATTGAGCCAAGAAATTTTGGGCATCTATAAAATTGCCATGATAAGATTTACAATTTTGCGTGAAAGAGCAAGTCAACTTATACAATCACAAAGTCGTATTTTGGAGGGGGTAAATGCAGGGAGAGCAGTTACTCTCTGACGCCACAAATTTACCAAAGCAGCACAAGAAAAAGCAGGCTAGTCTTCTCCCATCTGATGATGATATTATCACAGCAATTTCAACAGGTAAATATGATTTCAGCTTTGTGCTGTAGCGCAAAAGCATTGGTTATCTGTGAGTTACCCCTGAACATACTACGATGCTTTCCCTAGACTTGTGACTCCCGAGCTTACAAGCAGCCAAAGTCAGGCTTAGCTTTAGGAGTACCTCCCAGGGCTGATAGCTGGGCCGTGCTAGCACAAGGTCTGCTAAGAAATGTAATTTCCTGGCTGAGGGAAGAAGTAGGAAAGGGAGGATTGCTGTGGTTGTTTTCACCTGGTTGGGCTGAGACCTTGCTGCTTACTCAGCCCAGCCCCACCAGCTGTGAAATAATGGGACCCTAAAGGAGCCATTGCCATTACCATCCTTCACTTGGTCTCTCAGCTCTCTGAGGTGGTGTCTCTTATTACTTCTAGCTATGAGCTGATGTCATGGATTTAAGAGTCAGCCTGTCCATTAGGGCATCATGCAATCTCTCCGTTATCCTACAGGAGAGCCAGGAGGCAGCTGCCAATGGTCTCAAACTGGGCAGCAATGGTCAGGGAAGGGCTGGCCTCAGGCTTGCTTGATATAGGCACCAAATGGCCTTCCCTGGTGGCAATTTGTTCAGATCATTGGCAGGTTTTAAAGCTGTGTATTCACAGCAAAACCTCTGGGAAAAGACAATGAAAATTTTGTTCTTTGGCATCTCCATGAGGGAATCCGTACTTTAGCTCAATCAGTAGCTACTAGAGTGATGGAGGAAATGAGATGCGAATCCCTTTCAGCGAGGGGGAAAGGGTATCTGTCCCTGAGTGCTTACGTCTAGATTCCGTGCCAGGAGCAGAAAAGCAAACAAATGAAAATGAATATTTTTTATAATTAAAAAAAATGACAAATAAGGAATGTTCCCTAAAACTGAGAAGAATAGAATAGCTCAGCACGCTAAAAAATTGCTGGAGTCAAAACCAAATGCATCCTATTGCATTTTCCCAGAGCTAGGAAGAAAGTAACTAGTTCATAAATTCCATCAGGAGCTTGGGGATTTTTGATGTAATGAGTTTTACAGTTTCAGAGGAGACTGCTTTGCTAATAATTATGTAACAGTAATTAAATCTGAAAAAGGCTGTACTCTAACTATGTTGATTTATTGCAGCTCCAACAAAGTACTCCTAGAGTGTGCTTTGGAGCGTGCACCTCCTCCCTCCAGTTTTCTTTAAATTCTCACAGTGCACTGGGTCACAGATGGTCTGAGATGCGATATTTTCCCTATTAAATTCCTAATAATCTTTTTCCGAGGCTGAGTCATGGAAGCCTGGGGATTTCTCATTTTAATTAGAAGGTTTAAGGAGCTAACTCTGTTTGAAATTTCCTCCTAGGAGATATGGGTGCAGGTGATCCCATTCAGAAGAATGACACAATATCAAGGCCAACATCTCATTTCCATATTAGATTACAGCTAGTTTGGCATAACTCCTGATCTGGATGCTGATGATGTGCCGCCTGAGCAGGAGGCACGAACTTTTACCATTTGAAAACAGGATTATTTTAGGATTATGGATGAAGATATTTTAGGCTCTAGCTGGATGTTTCCTATCCTACCACAACGCTCCATCACCTTGTGTAGAAACCATTTAGAAATGTGAATTATTTATTAGTCTGATTGAAGCAATAAGTCTATATCATTTGGAAAGCAGTGCTGTTAAGGATGCTCATACAAAGAGATTTACCATATTGTCCAAAGGGCTGATCCTCACGGTATTTAAGATATTAGTGTTTCAGATGGATTTTTGTCTGCAAATACTATAAGCTATATAAACAGAGCATTCACCCAGCAAAATGTTTTATGTATGGCTTTAGCATTTGCAGTACACGAAGAGCAATGTCCCACCCCTGTCATCCGAAGGAGGTTATTCTTAGGCGCCCATAGCTGAGTTTGATCATTTGTAAGAATGCCTGTTGTTTAAGAGTTAGTCTGGTGTACTATTCACATGTCCCTTGATAGTCTATTGTGAAAAAAACCCTGCTTCTTAGAAGACAGCTGTTGAAGTTTCGTCAGCCTACACCGTACAGCCAATTCCTGTGCTTTAGGAAAATAACGAGCATCTCTTACTCTTTCAGCGTGGCATGCAGTTGTCAAGAAGTCAGATGAGACATTATTTGCCTTTTATAACACTAGGTAGCTTCTCAGTTTTCAAAAGACAGAACTGACTGTATTTTGGGAAAATAAAAAATTTCACCCACTCTAAGCTGCACCACTTAAACATGCTAAAAATAAGATTTTATTGGAAGTAGTACTGCAGCACATAGACTTGGCTGTGAATAGAAGAAATAACCTTTTCCATGTTAAATTCTGCCAGTTGTGCCATCTCCATGCATGGGTTTTGATGAGCCTGAAGTTTTAACTTTGTTATGCGTTTTAAAAATACTCTGCATGTAATTGTTCAAAAGCTTAAGTTGTCATAAATTGTTTAAAAGGTTTAATTTCTAGATATAATCCATCCATTTGTATATGCAATTTTTATGCCCTTTGTTGCTGAAATGCTCTAAAGATTTGGGATTTAATTTAATGGCATGTATTTCTCTTATGCGTCACAGAAACAAAAAAACAAAGACACAGAATACTGCTTTAGACTGTTTTCCAAAGATCAAATCCATCCTTACTGTCATACCACAGTCTGCAAATGCCCCACAAATAGGTTTACTCCCAGTAAAGTGCTACACCACTTGAGAAAGAGGAAGAAGCCATACTAGTAATGAGTAAGAAAAGCCAGCCCTTACTCCCAATAAAGTGCTACACCACTTGAGAAAGAAGCCATACTAGTAATGAGTAAGAAAAGCCAGCCCTTGCCTGGGATATAGCGAGAAAGAATTTGACCCAGCTCTAGATTGCACGTAATACTTTGTATATGAAACATCAATGTGTGATCTGCAAAATCAGCCATTTTTCTGAATGCCCATGAGCCTGGCCGATGCTGTGAGAATTGGTTGGATTTGGCCACTTGCTTCGTGACGCCTTTTGTGAAGCCCAGGAAGGAGGTGGCTAGCAGTAGCTGCCTTGCCAAGGCACTCACGTGGAAGCCGGTTGGCCTCTGTGGTGTATGTTTATAATACCATTTCTTGTAATAAGAAGGAAAGTACACCCAGCGCTATAATTGTGTGGAAAATCCAATTGCGTTAACTTCCCCAAAATTGACGTAGGGAAAAGCAAGTACTGCTTTTCAGGCCCCATTCACGTAATGGTTGAGATGCAAAATGAACTCCTCAGTGGAGGGTCAGCAGGAAGCGTGGGCAATGACAGCTTTTTCTGAAGCGATTGGACTTCCAGCTCTTTTCTCCCCCTTGAAGGCCCAAAATACAAAAACACAAGGAAAGATAGATTCAAAATACTCTGTAAAGCAAAGAGTTAAAGTGGCAGATGAAATCAGGTTCTGTAATGAGTTAAAGGGAAAATGTCTCTGAGTTCTGATTAATGACCAGGGACACCTAGAGCTGCTTTGCCTGTCTCAGCAGTACATGACTGGTGCAGCAGGGTAATGTCTAATAACTAATCTTTGACACTAGAATTAAGTCATTTTGCAAGAAAGCAGGTCATTAGAAGCTAAATTGAATTATAAGTAATACTATCTCTATGGAGGATTGTAAATTAATTGGTTTTTAACAATAACATTTCTGTATTTTATTAAAGCAGTGTAAGAATTCAGCGAAGAAAAGAATGTAGCAGATAAACAGGGCAGGTGTTGATGATGCAAATGAAATAGATGACAGATGGTTAGTAGCACGATCACTCACTGTGTGTGTATAATGGATAGAGGTAATCAAATTCCTTTGTGAATTGGTGACTTTCTTTACATCAAGAACTTTAACTGTGCTGTGCTTATACAGCTTCTCCTTAAAAATTAACTCCACTCCTTGTCATTATCTGGAGGTGCAGGACACTCATATTTGCATACTGTCACAAACAAAAGCCAGGCGTGCAAATAAAACCCCACCTGGGCAACCAGCTATGTTTGCAAAGTGGTCGTAGGGCTCTGAAGAAGCCTCTGTCATCAAAGAGCAGCCCACCTCGCAGAGCAGCCCAGGTGACCTCCAGCATAAAGGTTTTCCTCCAGCCCTGTGGATAAACCACTGGGATGAATAAGACCCCACGACATGGGTGCTGTCCCCCAAACCCCAGTTCATGGTTCTGTCTCAGAGGGAAGAGACAAGTTAACGCTGCAGCAGAATAACACGACTGTTGCTTGCTGATGGGTGCTAAGCTCTGCTCAGTCCACAACCGGTATGCTGATTTTTGAGGGAGATTTATTTCATGACACCACACAGCTATGCCTGATGATTTGACATAGACTGCAAGAGAAAATCACCAGGCTCTAGATGCAGAGATATCACATCATTATATATCCACCACACACACATGCAAATATACCCAGGGAAAAAGCAGAGAATGCTTGAGCCAGCACTTACTTTACAGAAAGCTGTCCTTGTTCTGAGCCAAAAAAATGAGCAAAAATAATTGATCAAGGACTGCAGACACCATATCAGGAGCCAATCTATTAGCAGAGCAGTTTCCAGGATGAGTGCAGAATGGGCTGCTGACGGGGTAGATGGGAAACATTATCTACACACTGCACTTTCTTAGCACTCTGCATTTCATCAAAACAAAGACATGCCTTTTCCATGGAAGTATTCTGCACTCAGGAGAGCCCCTGCAAGATATTTCTAGGATCGCTGGTGAGGCCAGGTTGATATTGCCTGAGTCCTTGCTCTTCCGATTACAAGCATAGCAATCGCTGCACCAAGGCAGCCTCTAGCTCTTTAGACAAGTGGTGTTGTCAGGGTGTCATAAGGGTGGCATAAAAGGGCAATGGTCTTGGTTTTATGGTCTAGCAAAGTATTCCTGTAAGGATCTGTTCTGCTGAAGCACCTGCATTGCGCACCCCTTCCTCATCCTCAAGGAACAGAGGGCACGCCTACAGGAGGAGAGGAGGGTGGCGGGATCCTCTGCAGCATCCCTCCGCCACGACTAATTCTACTAAGCAGCCAAAACCTCTCCTAAACTCTAAAATTGCTCAGCAGAAGGCTTTGTTTGCTCTAAGGCTAGAGTAGTTTCAGGGCCACAATGTCAGCTGCTTGTACCCTCCTCTGTCACCAGAAGCCTGAGCCTGGATAAATGCAGATCACTAACCATGCTTATGGAGAGCTTCACAATATGATGATTTTTGTCCAAGTGCTAAAATATTTTGGTGATGGGTGTCCCACTGCACACACAGAGCTGTGTACAGCATTGGAAATGTGGACAATATATTTGATGATTTGCTTAAAGTATGCAATATCTGTTACATTTTACTGAGGCATGTAACTTTTTCATATTTTGCATATTTGTTCTTGAAACCTTGAGTGTGGAAAATGAAAAATTAAATTAGCTAACAAAATACCACAGAAAGAATTTTTTTCTATTTTACCTCTTTGTAGCAGGAACATACTTATTCAGTTTCTCTTACCAGCAGTACCCTACAAGAAGTCAAGGAAAATAACCCGTGCAACTGCATTTGTTTATGAGTCAACATGGAAAAGTGAGATAGCCACCTTTCAATAGAAACAAATACACTTTCTTTGGCTGTTAAGAAAGCCATTGCAGCATCGAGGAAAAAAAACCCATGATGCACAGTAAATACTGTGCTTGAAGCTAAATGTCAAGAATTCTAGCAAGCTTCTGTGGTGAGAGTACAGATATACACGGATGCTAAAGAAAGTTTACTACAATTTATATTAGGGAATCAAAATACTTCTCTATGTTAGATGACAGAGCACATTATTAAATGTTTTTTGTAATATATCAAGAACACAGTTCTTGACACTGTTTTGGAGCAGAATATTTTTTCCCAAAAACCCCTACATCTACTCCCTATTAAAATGAAATTGTAGCAGGTTGCGGTATCATTAGAACAGGGGAGATGCATGCACAGTCCAGAGATTACCATATGCAACAAAAGACTGGAACTACACTCAAGACCCCTTGATGTTTCAGTTTATTCATGCTGTATTTCTGTTTTATGATTCTTTAATATTATACAACAATTATTTTGGTTTATTCATTTCTATACTTATGACTGACACCTGCAAACAATTTAACAAATTTATTAGGAAATTCTATTATTTTTCCTATGGGAAAACTGCATATTTCACAAAGGAAAGAATGTGTGATGATGTTATTTATTTTGGGGAAGGCAAAACACAGAACCTTCATGTTGTTAAAGAAACTATGCATAAATCCTTCAATATCATAAGTATTTGTGAGAATAATTGTTACTGAATAAAAAAAAGAAGCCATTTAGAAAATATTTTATCACTGCCTTTAAATTATATCTGCTTAGGCATCAAATCTTTGTTGTTGCTATTGTTGCTTCTGCTCCTTGCCTGCCCTGCAGAGGCAAAACAGCAAAGAATGAGCTTGGTTATTTCTTTTTAGGAAGCAGCATTGGCAACAAATTGCAAAATACATGGGCAGTGTGTTAACCCTAACTTTCTGTTAAGTCTAACCTTGAATGAAAAGCTGTGGCGGGAAAAAATATGGCCTGTCGCATTTTCGCCGCTGGTGATGGTTAACAACTAGAGAATTTGGACTCTCAGATGGCAGGCTGAGCTTACAAGAGTACTTCTTATCAAAAAGATATTTTAGTATAATGTACACAATACAGAAACTAGCAAGGAACAAAACTGCATGCAGGAAACATGCACGCACTATTTTTATGATCAAGTTTCTGAGCTGAAGAATATTTTAAAATGAATGAGGTTAGATCCCATATAGAGGTATTTAACTGTCTTGTGCTCGACCTGTTGCTCACAGGCAAATACGGAGAAAGGTACCAAACCAGATAAATAATACTCTGTGTGACAAGGGGTTTCTACATGGCTGTTAAAAAACAAACAAAAGTTGTAAAATAAGATCCCTATGAGAGGACCGGGTCCAGGTGTACACTCCAAGCTAGGGTCCTAGCTCATCAGAAGCCAAGCCAATAAAGCATTTGACTACTGCATATGTTAAAATAGCATTTTACCACCACTATGTTGACAAACTGCTGTGTGGTCATTTTATACACGAGAGATGTTAGAATCATTTCCCACCAGGGTAAGAGTCCTCTCCTTTGGGGACTGGAATTGTCTCCATGCTGGTCAGAAGCTCCTTTAGGAGGCCACACAGTTAGCTCTGCATCATCCAGGGTTCACATTTCAGCCTTGGCACCTAAACTCACTGAAATTTGTGAAGAATTACATGCTTAACAGGAATAAGAATTTGAATATTCATTGATTTTAGTTGCTTCCCCCCACCCCCTCCTCTAGGGTAATTTTGACAAAGAGTTACAGATTCCCAAAAGCTGACAACATACTGCAGGAGACCCGAGTCATGCATTTCATATGTATTTTAGCAACTATAGTACAGTCTCTCAACTCTATTCCCATACTTTGAGACCACCACAGGAAACCTGTATTGACCGATATGTTACATCTCACTCACCACGCTAGGGCAGGTGTTGGGGAAGGGAGGAAATACTTCATTTATAAAGAATGTTTCTACATGGCTGTTAAAAAACAAACAAAAGTTGTAAAATAAGATCCCTATGAGAGGACCGGGTCCAGGTGTACACTCCAAGCTAGGGTCCTAGCTCATCAGAAGCCAAGCCAATAAAGCATTTGACTACTGCATATGTTAAAATAGCATTTTACCACCACTATGTTGACAAACTGCTGTGTGGTCATTTTATACACGAGAGATGTTAGAATCATTTCCCACCAGGGTAAGAGTCCTCTCCTTTGGGGACTGGAATTGTCTCCATGCTGGTCAGAAGCTCCTTTAGGAGGCCACACAGTTAGCTCTGCATCATCCAGGGTTCACATTTCAGCCTTGGCACCTAAACTCACTGAAATTTGTGAAGAATTACATGCTTAACAGGAATAAGAATTTGAATATTCATTGATTTTAGTTGCTTCCCCCCACCCCCTCCTCTAGGGTAATTTTGACAAAGAGTTACAGATTCCCAAAAGCTGACAACATACTGCAGGAGACCCGAGTCATGCATTTCATATGTATTTTAGCAACTATAGTACAGTCTCTCAACTCTATTCCCATACTTTGAGACCACCACAGGAAACCTGTATTGACCGATATGTTACATCTCACTCACCACGCTAGGGCAGGTGTTGGGGAAGGGAGGAAATACTTCTTATATAAAGAATGTATATTATTATATATAATAATATATTATTATATATTATATATTTAGTTAAACTAAATTAAGATAGACTTCAGGTGAGTAACCCCTATTTATCCCTTCATATGTTGTGATAAGTGGGTCTTTGGAAGAATAGCAGAAATGCCAGATTAAATTTATGTTTTTGGAATGCAAATCTCCTCTGGAATTACTGGTGGTGGAAAGCTGAAATACAGAAGAAAGTTAACAAGGAGGAGAAACTTCCTTATAGCATTTTTGTTTCTTAACTTTTCAATATTGCTGCTACCAAAGAGGATCTAGAGAAGTAGTGTGATCATCAGTTGCTTATTCATCAAAAACCTTACTCTGTGGGGAGGTGGGAAAACCAGAAAACATGGAAGAAATAATAGCAAAGATACCTTTAATTTCGCTGATTGGAGGAATCCAAAATATCAAAAGAATACCTGTTTGTTTTATAAATTACATAGGCCTTTCCTTTGAGCTATTTTGGAAGACCCAAGAGCTCCCTGGGGTTAAAATAATGGTCTGCATTCAGAGAGTTGGATGCATCCTTATTCTAGTAACAAACCACAGAGTAACTTGCATTTACACTATGCAGCAGTTGCAAGGATGAGTAATTCTGCATCACTTCTCTACTGTGCTCTCTTCAATGACAACTAAGCATCCATGAGGTGAAAAAGCACTAAATTATCACTTTTTCACCTTGACCCCTGCCATGCCCATGGGACTAGACCTTGCACTGAAGCGTTACCATCATATTGGTCTTAATCTTCTCATTAGTGGTAGGCAGGAGCTAGTTGTGTTTTGAGATGGGAACAGCAAAAACACACTTGCGTTGAAGGCTTGTTCAGAGAGTTTTTGGCTGCCCATGAACTTCAGGTGGAGGAGACTGAAGGCATTTGCCTGTGGGCTGGGAGAGTGCCAACCACAGAGCAAGGCCTGGACACTGGGAGACAAAATGAGACGCAGCTCTGTAACCTGTTACAGGCCGATGGAGGAAACTGGACAGAAAGAGCCTTTAAAGCAGGCTTTTGGGATCTCCTAAAACAGATATCAGATTTTTAGAAACAATTTTAAAAGTTCTAAGTAGGATTTACTTTTTAAAGCTGTTACTGAGAAGTGGCTTTTCATTTTAGATTTTTTTTCTACTCAGAAGGCACATAATTTCTGTTACATTAACCTAATTTTGTTGCTGTTACATTATGTATGTCAGATAATGAACTTTCCATGTTTGTCTTTAACTGGAATTTTGGAATAGGAATCCAGTATTGAACAGCTATCTTGTAAGGATGAAACATCACCTCTTCTGCTAGGGTCAAAAGACTCCACAGTTGCCTTAAAACTGCTGAGGGATTTCAGACAGAAAGTGACATTTGCTGCAGTCCACGGAGCTTCTCAGGATTCACTGGGCAAGGACAGAAATGGCTGCCACGGCTTTAGGGGAAAGCAAATCACCAAGAAAAGAGAAGTGTTACAGTAAAGAAGTCCTTCCTTCCCACGGGGAAGAAAAAAACCTCTCCCTAGACATGTGAGAGACTTTAATGAGAAAACAAATGTCAAAGATATGGAAAAATGGACACGAAAGATCTGTCATGAGCTAGACCTAAACCATTTCCAGAAAAAATTGACAGTCAAAGTAGCCTGCTGAAAAGATTTTGTCTGCCTGTCAGTAACCATGTGGCACCAAAGGTGAAGTTAGAGCTGCACAAGCCATAGAAAAGCTCATTTATTCCTGAGAATATCTGTAACCTAAAATTAGCAGTAGACAGCACAATCCAGTGATATGGCATGCATATGTGATCCATGATGTCCATAATGCAGTCACTCAAATATCTAATGGAAGGATTTTGAGTTGCTTTCACAAGAGCTTGACTGTTGCGGAGGAGGCAGCTGAAAGGAGAGCTGGCCATAGGGAACTGCACGGGAGATAGGATGGAGAAGGTGCTGCGGGAAAGACCCAAACAGCAGCTGGGCGAGAGACACAGGATAAGCTCGAGCAGAACAAAAGCATCTGCACTGAAGCACAATCATAAGCATTTCAGCCTCTGCACTTGTTGATAATGAGTAAGGGGAAGTTGCACGATACTTGCACTGGTCAGAAATGACTCAAAGCTAAGCAGCTCCTTACAGGCTGTATCTGAGTGGCAGCCAGTCAGCATGGGGAAAAGCGAGCCTCTGTGTAACACAGCCACTGGGTCCAACGCTCTCATGGCAGAGTCTCACAAGGGACAGTTCCCCACAGCTTTCTCCTTGTCAAACTTAAAAATAACACTGATTAATCAATATGAACACAATGCACACCTGCAGTTGCTTATAAGCAACCTGCTGACTCAAGCGGAAACATTCAGTTGTAGTGGCACATGGGCCTCCACATCTACACATGACTTTTGGGAGGCAGCAACGAGAAGTGCTCAATCTACCTCTCTGCCCCGGGGCTCAGCTCTCACAGGCATCTCTGCTTCAGCTTAGTCTCAGGGTGTCTTGATAGAAACAATCAATATGGTGCCCTCACTGCTCTGGCGTTTTGAGGAGCTGCCACGTGTTTTTCCACTGAAGACCCACAGTTAGTGGGAACGGAAGCTTCATGCAGCTGGAGGGCTACCTTGTACGCTATCCCCATCATCTGCAGCTACAGCCTCCTGGTGTAGATGCGCACTACATCACTCCTTGGAGAAATGACAATACCCGGGTGGTCAAATCATACCAAGCATCTGTTTTTCTGATCTTTATTCTTTTGCTATCTCTGCAACTCCACTGAGCCTGACATCAGTGTCTAACCGTGCAGACACTGTGCTCTGCAGCCGTCAGTTGAACAAAATGTCAGCAGGTGATGATTCATGCTTCATTGGTGCTGCTCTATAATTTAACAGCAGTATATACAAATTAGGTCTGCCTCCACTGTCTTTTTTTGAGAGAGGTGATATTATTTTGATGCTGTTTTCCAGCAACCTCCTTGCTAGTGGTTAAGGGAGAGTAGCAGTTACTGGTAAAAATCTTTACCTGAAATGAAGAAACGGCTCACGCTTGTGATAATTAATTTGTGGAAGTTACCATGCCAGATACAAAATGTATAAGGAATAGATTCAATATGAACAAATATCTAGCTATGAGATTTTCTAGTAAGAACATCTTGGGAAAGAGAGAACATCAGATTAGGAGAAATACCCAGTTTTCCCCTTCTAACTTAGATAAACGTATGACTATTTTGTTCCATGCATATGTACATCTACTTCGCTTTTTTTTTTCCCTATCACTCGGTTCAGCAATTTTTCTTAAATTAGGCTATATTTCTGGCCTCATCAACAACTTCCAACATTTATTTTTTGTGAGGTCAGTACAAAAGTACTCTATCATTCACATTTTTCAATTTCTAAGTGACCTCCATTATACCACTTAAGAAAGATAAGAGTCACCTTCCCAGTACCTTTAAGCAAAACTCCATTTTGTACTGAGACATTTTTTGAAACTAGTAAGAAGAGCAGGGAACATGCTGTTATGCCCAATATGTTTTAACAGTGTTACTTGGTTTTGCTGGGTCTCCTCCTAATGCTGGCCAACTGCAACCCATGTGGCAACCAAGACCAGAGTTTTGCAGGAAAGTATTTAAATAGTTTCTCTTGGGATTTTGCTTCATCGCATTCTTTTCAAATGCTGAATATGGCATATCCACAGCCACTATATGTCTCCCAGATTCATATCGTATTTAGAATTATAGCTGGAAAAAAAGAGTCTTGTACCATTGCAGGGAGATAGGGAGAAAAGAGGAGGAAGAGAAAATGCCAAGCCAGGGACGGGTGATTTTTCAGTCAGTTTCAGTAAAAGCTGATCCCTCATAAATGACGAGATGACATTTTTTGCACTTGGTTACCTCTCGGAGATCAGCTTTTACTGACACTGACTCCAGTTTTCACATCCACCTACTAAGACCTAAACCTCTTCTTCTGCTTCAGCATGCTGGTAATCCACCTTGCCAGCCACGATGACAAGCTACAAATCTCCCATTCAGATCACAGTATCGTAAGAGAGCAGTAACAATAGCCTGAGAAGTGACAGTGAGCAATTCAGTCTTGGAAATACTTTGAGAATAAGCATAAACTTTTTTTGTTAACTGCTTCAGCCACTCAAGCACTTGATTTACAATTACTCACCATACCTGGTTTCAAATACCTTACTCAAGGTTGTTGGATCAGGTAGCTAAGGAAGATGTTTAATTCCTCCACCACGTGGTGTATATTTTCAGTCTATATTTGTCATTATTTACATAACACTTCATGTAAATCTGGAAAATATTAATAAATCTAGCCATATAGGACTACTCTCCAGATACAGAAGACACCATTTTTTAAATCTGAAAAAAAGATAAAGCTAAAATGAACTTGTTCCTGAGGACTAAGAAACCCCCCAATGTCTTTGGAAATGCCGCTCCGTCTCTCTTTCAGCTTGTTACCAAAGAAGAGCAGATTTTGAATGATTAGCCCCAACGAGTGAATTGCCTGCTGGGGTTTATAACACTAAAACACATTTCATTTATAAATGAAATGTTTTTTCAGCTTGCTGTCTCAAAGCAATCCCCATGCTCTGCTGTCTTAGGAAATATCAAGCTTTAACATGTTGCTGATGTTTTATACATACTGACAGTCTTGTTTACTAAATACACGTATTGTCAATTGTGTTATCCCTAACCACATTATAATCTCTATTTACACCAGTCTAATTGGTACTGCCACTAAGCATTATCAGTATTAATAACTGCAACTAAAGCACGGAAAATACAGCAAATGTTTCCTCAGCTGAAGGTCACACTCTCCGTTGACCTTCTTTACACTTTATGACACTGAATTTAGGGCAGCATGACAGAGAAGTGCAAGACAAGACTGAATTTGAAGCTGATTTTGTACGGTGCCACTTCTCAAAGTCCTGCCCTACTTCAATCACAGGCAGCTTCATGCACAAAGGATGTATGTGCAACTCCATTGCAAGCAAAGCTCTATTCCTGTTTGACCCAAAGCCCATTGCAGTCAGAGAAGATCCACCCTGACAATCTGTACCAAGTCCTTATTGTCCACAGCGCATTTGTAATCATTAATCAGCAGCAGTATCAGCAAAAGCTGTTGGAGTAGAAAACCCATTGAATTTCATAGGTAATAAGAGCCATTTTTATAGAAACACCAGAGAAATAAGGTTCCCTACCATATTTTGTAGGATGTTTAAAAGAAACTACAGAAATGGTACCATTCTTTATTAGATATTAAGTGGTTCTGAAAGAGTAGTTTCTAGGGGGGGCCATTTAATTTCTAAACAGTCCCACTGGGTTTCATCTCTTCTGAATTCCATGGGGAAAGAAGAGATAGAAATTGCATTAAAAAAAAAAAATCTGACAACAAGAGGGGAAAATATCTTGTAAGCACTGTACCCTCCCCAGAAAAAAAAAGTAAAAAGGATGATTTAAACAAAAATTAAGGACAACTCACATTTGAATATTATATCTTTGGGCACAGAGCCAAATGCAGATGCATCTAGCCATGTTTTGGACCGAGGCCAAATCCTCTCAGTCCCAGTTGTTCAATTTTATAGCGAGTGAACAAAAGGGGGGGGTTGATATAATATGGTCGTTTGGTAACCAATGTTTGGGGGCTTGTTAAGGTGCAAGTGAGGGTGTTTATGTGAAAGGAGAGCATAAAATTAACACCGTGTTCTTCAAACCAAAGGATGATCTGTGTCATGTAGCACTGTATTTTGTGATTATTTCCGATAGCAGCAGGGCAGCTCTGCGCAGTGATTTACAAGCGAAGACATTGTGTCAATCCACTGGGTTTCACTTCATGACCATCTTGAGAAAAAATCAAATCTGGACACGATATGCAAACCCAAATATACCGCAGCAATTGCGTTTCTATCTACAGACAAACAAACATCTACAACAATGTTTCTATTTTTCTCTCACAGCACTGTTAAGTCAAACGTTTAGCAAATCCCAATGTCTGGGAATATTAACACGCTAATATCAGGGTTTTGCTCCAAATTGCAATGCATTCACCGGGCCCCCTCTGACCTGACAGACGGGAAGGGAACCCAACGGCTCTGGATTGGGATGGAGCAGAAGAGGTGATTACCGGCAATGCGAAGGACAAGCACCCTCCCTCTCCCCTCCAGCCACACTAATGTATTTCATGGTGTGGAGGATCACTGAGTGGGGAAGTGACAGCTGCAGAGGCAGCACCAGCCACCACAGAACCATGGGATATTAGCAGGTATGTTAAGGCTGATCCTGTTGGCATTAATTTCCTGGCTGTCCTCTCTGCAGTGTGAAACTCTCCCTGGAAGGGTTTTGGGGCAGCAGAGGGGAAGCTGTATGTTCTGGCGGGTACCCAAAGTGACTGGGACCAATTGAGGCGACAAAGGGCCTCTGTGCCACCAGCCTGGACCTCCATCGCTGTGACAGTTTGGGGTAGCTGCTCCTCCAAGGGTGGAAAAGAAACACTCCCTCTCAATGCCTACTGGGAAACTAGTGGGAAGCTCAGTTAAGTGAGTAATAGTTATGATTAACGATCCTAGGGATTTGTAGTTAGAATAGCTGGCTGGAGGGAGAACGAAGAGTCTTTTTGATGTTTGGGATATTTACAGTGGCCAAAAAACCTCTCTACAAGGGGAAACATGGAGTCCCAACTTCCACGGTTGCTCTTGGGCCAACTGGAGAAGCAATGTGACAGCCAGAGGGTAAGGATGGGCGTTGGAACACAAGTGGAAGCAAGACCACCCCATCACCCAGGGCTGGCTCTGACTCCAAATCACCCTCCTGCAGAGGAGGGGAAGGGCAAGGCCAGCCCATCCATTGCTGCCATGGCTGGCCTTGGTGGCTCAGTAATGCCTGCGACACATCCCCGATCACAGGCAGAGACAGCAACAGGTCTTGGAGGACCATTTTGAGTGCTCTCCAGGCTGTTCTCGGGCACACTTCTCTAAGCCTAAATTCAGCTCAAGTGCAGGCGGCTGCCTCACAGTTGAAGTCAATGAAGTTGCACCCACCTACACCGGATCTGAATTGACTCTATGAATAGATATGTACAGGGTAGGATATTCAAATTCTGTGGTTGCCAAAACTAGACATCTGTGTCAAAGCATTTGACAAGTGCACTGATATATGTCAGCAAATTGCCTGAGGTACTTGCTAAAAAACTACAGTAACTTTCTCATCCTGAAATATTTCATCTGCACAATGATTAGAAAATGGCTACAAAGGCAAAATGTTAATAACTCCTGCCTGAGAATTTAACTGTATGCTCGTATTCAAGAAATGAGACTGCAACTTAAATTTTGTGTTATGTTCAAAAGAAAAAAAAAAGAATAAAACAAGGTTCAAATACAGGACTTTCAAAAGCAGCTCTACATGCCAAGGATCTCACTGGGATCTGATGGTAGAGAAATACTGTGACTTACCAACTCAGCCTGTAATCACTGCAGGAAACTCAAGACTATCACGATCATCAGTTCCAGGGAGCAACCTCTGTGCAAAGTAACATTGATGGGTCAAGTGCCCTGTCCTGTTCTCTGGCTTAATAACCAAATTGTGCACCAGATTGGTGCTTGAGGAATCCATATGCTGACATTCTGCCTCGCTCGCCTCAGCCTGGGCTGCGCTGCTCGTCGCTGGCATATCTGGACACAACATGCGAGCAAGAAAAAAAGCCAAATCGAAAAAGAAAAAAAATCCCATTCTGTCTCCTTTTATTATCAAGGGAGCTCAGAGCTTCTAAGGCATGGAAAAGGCCATGAGAAAATTCTGTGGAAAGGAATACCCGAGACAGAAGGACATCACCTCTGTTTTTCAGGGGAGGAGGGGTGTAGTTTGGATTCCAGCAAGATATGATATATATGTTCTGTTTTGAAATGAAGATGGCTTTACTCATAAAGGTATATCAATAAATGTGAGCTGTTAGAGAATACCAAAACAGCCCATCCAGCTCTTTGATCATTAGGATTTGTATTATAAATATATATTTTTATTTGTCCTCTGGCAAAAAAACCTTAACTTGGAATTGCTGCAAGACAGCAATTCTGGGCTTTTCTTATGCATTCACTCATTAAACATTCAAGAAAAAAACCAAAACAGCAGATATTTTGAACCCAGCCTGAATAATTAAACAAATTATGTAAAAATAAAAATAAAAAGATAGTCACAGGGAATAATTAAGAACCGGAGCATATTTTATAAAACAACTGAGATAAGGTGGTTCTCCAAAACCTAGCACAAACAAAGGACAGTTTTCCTAAGAATATGAACCTAGCTGGAAAAATTTAGTTAGAAAGTCTTTAACAACCCTGAGTAGCAGAGCAAATTACCCTGCTGCACTGCAGTTGTGACATGGCTGTATCCATTCTGAATAACAGGTAATATCTCTTCACAGCACTGACAGTACTTGACATCAGTTTATTTAGAGCTGCATTGCACAGGATAGCTGTATTTCAGAATTTACTGTAGCTTAAGCTATGTTACTCTGATAGCTGCAAGATTTAGTTCAGTAATTTTATGCAATTGGCAAATAGGCAGATACAGTATAATTTAACATTTATGAATTGCCAATCTCCTCATATAAATACTGTGAGGAATGCTGCAATTATCAAATTATCTAAAGAAAGTAAATTGCGATTTGGGATGCTGCTTATTTGTTTAAATGAACATAAGCACATCGACTTAAAGAGTCTAATCCAGTGACTCAACAAAAAAGTTACTCTGCCTAGCACAGGTGTTTTCGTAATTGTGATACATTAGGAAATTTCCCTGTTGTTAATGGACCTCAAACTCACCTTTCCTCTTGAAAACGAACTATTGAGATCTTTGATGGAGAAGTGCCTAGGAGCCCTCTCTGGAGTCAGAGGTAAAATGCAATCATCAGCCACACACATATATATATGTGTGTATATATATATATATTTCAGCTATAACCTGTTTGGCTGGCTCACGTTTGGAGTTTCACTGAAGTTTAGAACAACCTGAATCCAACAGCCTAGTATTTGTGATTTGGCCCATTAAAACCACTTTTATCAAATAGGTTACACACACTACAAGGTAAAGAAAGGCTTTAATTACCTCCCTTTCTCTTGCTTACAGGCAAGAGCACCTCCTCTTCCCCCACCCCATTGCAAGGCTGCTCAGAAGCACTTGAGCAGGCAGCAAATCTAGGACACCAGAGCAGAGGTGCAGGCACAGTTAGCCCTAGTTAACTCACAGGAAAGGAAGTTTCTGCATATGAAAGGAATTGTGTGAGGAGAAACCACTTGTTCCCTGAAATTTGACGTTCATTGCTTAAATATTGGATCAAGCCCACACTTTGGAACAAATCAACAAGCAGAAAAGCTCAAAACTTCTTTGAGCCACAGACACACAGAAATGTATGTACTAAAGAAATGTATATAAATGCCAAATGTATACAGTAAGGTAGAATACATTTAATGTAATAAAGAATGTATATAAACATCCAAAAATAATTGCATTTCCTATGCTGGCAGAAATACTTTGTCTACAAGGACAAGCTAAGAATTTCAGTGGAATGCACTTACACATTGTCATCTATTGTTTAGTTACGTAAAAGCTTTTTTTGGAGAACTATATGTGGGGATCCATATATCTCATTTTGACATGATCCCAGAAAAAGAGCAGTAAGAATTTGACAATTTAGCAAAAAGTACTTCTATTCAGTCTCTTGCGTTGTGTTCATCACTATAGTATCAGAGCACCTTCCAGTGGAGCAGTATGCAACATGGCTAACGTGTCACACATTTGTTCTTTCTTCCTCTCCCCAAAGGGACAATTGTGTGTGGTGTTTTCCTTTTGCTTTTTCTTGCGCGCACAGACTGCTGGGGAAAATTTAAGTTGGGGAAGCTCAGGTGAAAGACTTGTGTTAGTGTCAATGATGATAAATGTTGCAATGGTATTTCATCTTCGTGCAAAAGCATTACAAGCCCAAAGATTAACTTCGTCCTTTGAGTAAAATAATCCGTTAGCCTTATATACAAAGTTGTTCTCTCTTGTTGACCTACCCTAAGTACTTACTCCATAGAGCACCTGATGAGGGCTGAGTCATCAGCATTGTAAAAAATAGAATATTGGTGAAAACGTGGTCACAGCCATCCACTAGAATTCTTAAAAGTCTAAGCTGGACTCTTTTCCATTAGCAGACACACTAATTTATGTAACGAAATGTTGAAACCACTTACTCATCAAGAAGAGGCTGTCAACATTTTCCCAACAAAACTCTTCCAACAGAAAAACTGGCTTTCTGACTAAAATTAAATTTTTACAAAAAGTATCTATTTTCTAAGGAAATTTTGCCTGGTTGTTGAAAAAATAAAAACATGAAAAGTTTTTGAAGCCCATTCTCTGAAAAGTTCTAGTCACAGGCATAAACTTAGCTTCTTTTCACACATCTCGACAATGTTTAGATCTGTTGACAGTGTTGTTATCAAGAAATGCCGAGGGGACACGGACAGAAATCTGTTTCATGTAGCTCATTTAAGTTAATACCTTCTCCTACCGTTTGCTATCCCAGCACAGCCAGTATGTCCAGAAATAGATGGAAACAACCGTGTGCAAAGGGTGGCTGGTGATAAATCTATCAAAATTAAAATTCAAGGTTTGAAAACCTTGACAACAGGAGAGATACAGATTTGAATCTGACAGCAAAATGAAAAGAGCAAAACTCTCATTGTAAGTACTTCCATGGCGATCTGGAGGATTTAATCCTAGAAAGCTGCATCACAACTGGGTGCAGGTTGCCCCTGCTCTCCTAGAGGACCGAGAAGCTCACTCTTACCTTTGGGATTCATTCCCGTTAGGCTCATGACACCCTGCCTCTGAGGCTTGAGGCCAGGAAGAGCACTAGGAGAACACCTGCGTACAGAGGACCAGACCTAGCACCAGTGCTGAAGCCTGGAAATTGATTTTGGCCTTTTCTATTCAGGATCTAAACAATCTCTAAATTTCTTTATTAAGATCTCAGATTCAGAGTAAGTCCAACTCTAATTTAATCAGCAACTACCTGCCAAATTTATTCTAACATAATAGTGCCCCAAATAGCTCATATTTTGTTAAATTTGCCTGTTAACTAGTATCATAATAGTCTATTTTCAATTGCTTATAAAAATATAAAAACAAAAGAACACACAAAAAATTCACCACCAACAAAAAAAGCTTTACCTTGTTCTGTCTAAGTCTTCCATGCTAGATGACCCTTCCGAGACTCACTCTTCTGGAAATTTTAGGCAAACACCCCCTATAACTCCAAAGCCCAAGTGCCTGGAGAGGAGGCAGGACCCCTTTGCCCATGGAGACAGGCACACCACAGGATCGAGGGTGCTGGCCACAAAACAAAAACAGATGAGGTCAGACCCTGGAGTCTTATCCCCTTCTTTTCAACCTCTTATCAGCTCTCCTCCCAGCCCTTACTCTACCAGGTGTGTCAATAATTCAATCAGGTTGCACAGTTTTGGGGCTGAGTTCTCAGGCTCTCCTTAACTTTTTCGCCACCACCATGTTGTTAGCTCTGCACAAATGAGGTTTAGTCTTACAAGAGCTCCCAGGGGCTCTAAACACAGAGCTGTTACTACAGTCTCCTTTCTGGAGATGTAAATGATTTCTTTAGAAATAAAAGGAAAACAACTGAGCGCCTTGAATACAAGGGGTCAAGAATTGAGAATAGATTTGCTCTTCACCAAATCACCTGGCGTAGAGAGTGCCTAGCATCCAAACAATGCCTCTGTTGTTCAAATATGTTCCAGTTTTGTGTCTTGCTGGTGGTTCCCTGAATACGAGACCACATTGTATAAGTACACGGTGCTCGGTCAAAAGTGACAGAAACATGTTTAAGTAAGGACTGGACAACACATACAGATGCCAAGCAGAAATGTTAAAAGTCAATACCGAAAAATGAAGTTATGTGAAACATTTTCAAGAAAACTCTACAAACATTCATAAGTCATACAGCTTCTCAAACATTGCTTCAGCCAACACTGTCCTAAAGCAGTGGGTCACCACAGAAGAAAATGCAAGGCCACATGTAGTGAAAGGCAATTGAGGGCTTTACCTGTCACCTGTATATGCCTGTTTGTTGAGTTTATTTTGCTTTACATTTTGCTAATACCTGCATATGGAGATTCTGCAGGGAGAAAACTCATGTCCTCATGGGACAAAGGTGTACTCTCCACTGTTTTTGGAAGGCACCCTGTGGGGAGAACCTGGAGCTGGGATTGACATACCCAAAATCAGTTTCTTCAGTGTGGGTTGCATTATTCCACGTTTCGAAGAAGGATGGGATGCACCCTTTTCTGACAAAGGCATTGTGTTTTGGCCGTGAGCAGCACCAGTTCTTCAAAACCTTCCTTCTCATCAGCCAGGGAGGAGCAGACTCACATATTTGATATTTTCAGTACAATCTCTTTAGGCAAGCCCTGAAACTGCACGTGAGTAAATGTATTAAGCCCCAGGAATGCAGATAGGGAAGTGAAGACATCAGTTCTGTGATTTTTTATATCTGCACTCCCATCAGCGTGAATGCTGAAATCTCTGGAGGTAAAAGTCTGGAGTATTTCACCATCATTGCCAACAAGGTATCAGTAAACTCCATTAGGAACCCTCTGGGGGCACGGTAAATGAACAAAAATGTATGTTAGCCTTGGCTCTGTTTTCTATTGTTAGATGAATGAATTAAATCAAACGTGTCTGATCTGAGGAACCACTTGGGTTTTAAAGTTTGAAGGGATGATAAACGAAGTGTAGCCTTCCTTTCTCTCTTCTCTGAGTTTGTGATGAGCCCAGTGGCCTGCTGAGAGAAGGGAGGCAAAGGGAGAGACAAGGAACGGACTAACACTGGGTTTGCAGTGTCTTCTGCCTGGGTGTCTGTGATAAAAGCTGTATCATATGCGTCATCTCTGAGAAGTCTGCATATTGTTTGGTGGCAGATAATTTTGCATTCATGCTCATGTCTTTAGTGGGGATAAGTAATCTAATGTTCTTCAATCAACTCTATCAAGTAATTTTCAAGTCTCAGCTTCCACACTTATAAATACGTATACACATAAGACTGGTCCGACTCAGGTACCTTAGCTATGCTCTTTCACTGAATATCCTTATGAAAGAGCCTCTCTCTCTGCTCAATCATGGACAGAGCCTACAGAAACCATCTTCCTGACTGTATCAGCAGGTTAAGGTCCCTAACTGCAATTTCTCATGCATTTTCTTCTATCACCTACTTTTCTTGAATGCAGTTGGGTTTATCAGTGGCATGTTTGGAAAGACAAACTCCTGCAACAACGTAAGAGGAGCCTGCCCCATGTGCCAGTACCCAAGGACAGCTGCTAGGCTCCCCAGTTCTCCAGGGAGATGAGTAACAGCGGTAGCTGAAGACAGCAGGGTCTAGTGAGCTCGAAACTGGTCGGGAATGCAGGAAGCCTGGATTTTATTCCAAATCTGTCACTGAGTGTTGTGTGACTGACCTTAGGCAAATCTTTTTTACTTCTCATTAGCTTCTTTTCTCTCCCACTCATCTTCTATCTTATCTCTTCATGGTATAAACTCTTTGAGGTAAGAGCTGCCACTCTTTACATACAGAAGACCAGGAGACCTAAACTGGCCGTTACACAATTAAATGATAAATACTGCACTTCAGTTCTTTGGTATGTGCATGTAATTTTAAAACACTTTACAAACAATTAGTTAAATCTGCTTTTACTGAGTAGTAAACTGACACAGGACACTCAAGCAACTAGCTTTAACTTCTGAGAATTGGTGGCAAACTATGGACTACAGCCTTGAAATCCTGGCTGCTAACCACTTGATACAGTCCTTGTTCTCTTTGTATGGTGTCTGCTAAGTTGGAATTACTCTATCCTTTCCAGTGATGTGCATCCAAAGCGCTCGACAAAAAAGCCTCTAAACTTATATAACAAATGCACAAACGTATTTTAGCTCAGAAGTATTATGGATCCAGAGTTGTCTTTACATGTCACAATCACATTTTCTTACCCATGCTTTTACCATGTGTTGTAAGCATATGGCATGTTGGCAATGCATGACAAGAATGCACAAAGTATGGTGTCAAAAAAAAAAATCCTACCAAGAAGTTTGCGAAGCTGTCTACTACTCTATTTGCTCTTGAGTAAGTCAGGCATCTTCTAAAGTACCCGTTTTCTTGTAACCCGAAGACTCTCTCTACTATTGCCAGAGGCTTTTATTTTCATACTAAATAGAAACATGCAGCTCTGGAAGGGGCTTGGTATTCTGGTTTCTTGCTGACAATAGTAAAGGTTAAATCGTCAGTTGGTTTACACCAGTGGAGAGTGTAGGCCATCTAACCTACCAGGCTGCCACGTGTTTTCCCCATGGGCACAGGAATCCTGATTTTGACTGCCTGTGTGCAACACCAAAGCTCTGCTTCAGCTGTTTGTTCACGGGCTAACACCTTCTATTTTCATTATTCAGTGGATGAAACAGAAAATTAAGGTGCTACTTAGCCTATACTACTAAATTAAATAGCGCAAAGGAAACTTCCCTGCCACTGAAAGCTCAGAACTGTCTGCAGCCCAGTTTTGGCCCAGGCCGACCAGCACCCCTCAAACCATTCCTCAGCATGGTTCAAGTATTAATAATGTGGATGTAGGCTTCATTGTGCCAGATGGCCTTGGGGCCAGGGAATAGTTATGTCACTACTAGAGACATAGCCAATATGAAAGAGCTGGTGGCATCTGATATGAAATCTTAAGATTTAATCAAAGACTCTCCACAGAGAATGAGGCTCCATACCTCTTGGTTAGTCAGTGAAAGCAACAGGTATGCAAAAAATCAAGTCATTGCTTCAAAGAAAACCAGGGCTATTCCCTCTATGAAAGGCTACAATAAAGCCTAAGGCTAATTCCCTCCTCTTCTCAAGCTTCCCATCCCCCCATCCCAAACTATACCCTCAACCCCTACTTCAAATCTTGCTCTTTCCTGTAGCAAAAAGCCCAACTCCTCAAGCTGACACTTAAATGTTCCTGCTAGGTGAGCTGATCCTGCCTCCAAATTTTTGACAGCAGTAGGAAGGCAATTGCAGGAAGAAGCAGCAGTAAGAAGCAGCCAACAGTCAAGATGGTGCCACCTCACGCTCACACTTCCCATCCAAACCCTGGGTAAATACTATTTAAAGCAATTGAGAAATGGGTCCTGAGCTGCAGAACCTGAAGGAAGGCTGCAGCCATCACATTTAAAAATTGCTTTCTAAGGGCATCAAAGTGGCTATTCATTATGTATTAAAAATTCCTGATAATCACGCAGGACACTAGAAACAATATTTAAGCCAAGCCAATTCCTTAACCAAGGAACGTTTAGCTCATTTACCAGATCAAGTGAGTGATTTTGGTACTGAATACCCAAATTCACTCTGAAGTAAGGGGATGGTAAAAAGAGTAAACTTCTTTCAGCTATCAAAATACTCGACACCATGCCGGCAGGTATTAAGTAGACAGAACATGTCCAGCTAAAAACACTGAAAGACAGCGTGAAAAGAAGCAAGTTAAACTATGAATTACAGTGTGCCTTCAAAGACTACGCTATAGCTAGTGGCAAGCAGTGTATCCTAGCAGCTCAGAAAGAGAGAAGGAATCATAGTTTATGGCACAAACCATTCACAGCTGCACACCAGCGAAGTTGTTGTCAGGATTATTTTAGTAGAAGTCAGATAAATAACAAGACCTATAGCAAGGCTGCCTAGCATTGTCAAAGCCATATCCTCATTGTAAAATGGGCAATACTAAAAATACCCATAACAATAGTGATGTTGAATACCCACAGCCCTGCTCATCTTCAAGGTGCGTTATAGTAACTCTACCGCATCGCGCAAATATAAGGACAAGTGATACGGTTGTGATCAGTATAACATCTGATCCATTTATGAAAGCAGACCTGTATTCTCTATTTGACAGCACCTTGGGCTAAATCCAAATGGCCAGTCACACACTTATGGTACCCAAATTTTCCTCACTATTATAAACCACACATTAGTTGTTAAGTAACTTCTCTTTAATAGAAAGGCAAATTCGGATAATCATGTGCATACAAAATAAAGCATCAACTGACACCACGTAGAGGATGCAAAGTCATCTCCTTTTCTTCTCTCACACAAAATTAGCAGACACGATCTTTACTAGTCTCTCTTGCTTCCTAATAAACTTATGCTACATCCTTTAGAAAACCCAAACATTATTCTACAAAACATGATGTACTGGACAAATGAAACTCTTAAAAAGTTAATTTCATTAAGTGAATAGGAATATGAAGCCATTAGTAGTGATGAAGTGAAATTTTTAATTAGCTAGAAAATAAAAGGAAAATCCTTTGGTAGACATAGGGCAGCAAAGGAATTAACATTGAAAGAGGCGATGGGCAAAACTCTTCTTTCAGATCCATGGGAGTCTGTACTCCAATACTATTTTCTCCCTTGTTGCCCCAAACTCTCCTGTGGACATCAGCGTGTGGAGGGATAGCAAAGCATCAAAGACATGCAAGGTCTCTGCTCCGCTTGGGGCATCTCTCAGCAGCTCTTCTTCTTGTCCTTTCTCCTTACCTTCACCTACCTCTTACGCCTGCCCCACTTAAGAGAAGGTGGGTGGTAATGCTGCATAACTTGGGCTCACAGTCGATTGTACTTTGCGGCTTCAGCCGTGGCAGATGTTGATGGGTTTTACCCTATAGGGTGTAAAATGAGCAGCTCTTTTTTTTCTTGGGCGAGTAAAGGAGAAGGAAAGCTGGAGTCTTGGGTTCGTAGTGTGCCACTGGGACAAGGGGTGGAGAAATCCTAAGCTCCAGCCTAGTCCCCGGGCTCGCTCCCCCTCTTGCGTTGGGCAGGTCTGCCAGCTTCAGCTTCGGAGCTGGGAATTTTGTTTCTCTGAATAGAAAATACATCAAAACCACAGGTTGGGAACCATGAAAAAAACCCACAGAACCCTGTTCACAGTCGCGTTGAAGCCCATGAACAGTCTCAGCTGGCAAAAGTGTTTTTTTTCCTGAGAAGTTGAAATGCTTGCTTTAAAATTTCAATACAAAATGTTTTGATTGTTCTTTTAACTGGGATTTTAATTTCAAAGTAACTTAACTTTATATATATATATATATATTTTGAGAAGTATTACAGAGTCCCAAAATAAAAATGGTAAATTTTGTATCAAAATAAACATTTAGCCAGTGTTTTTATTTCAGCCTGATCATTGAAACTTCCAATTAGTCTAAGAAGGTAAAATTGCTAATAAATAAAATATTTAAAAGTGTTCCACTTATCCTTAAACTGTATGCTCCAAATCCACATGATTAATTTAACAAAATAAGAATTCATTTTAGAGCACTCAAAAAAACAACCCCACCTTGCCTCAAAATGACATTTTTGGTATCTTCTTGTTGTAATTCAGATTAGATTATTTCTTCAAGGAAAAAAAATTGAATTTTTTTCCTTCATGATCACAGGATTGAGACAGGGTTGTTTCAATGTCTTAACAATGCAGAACAGTACATATATCTCAGTGCCTCTGCCCTTTAAGGTTTCCCCCTCTGATCCTTCCTCAGTTCTCTCTACTGCTACTGCCTCAATTTGCAGGAATGCAAAAGCAGTAGTGTTGTGAGAGCCTCCAAATTGCTCATCTCCATGTAGCAATGTAATCTTAAAGGGCAGTGACAAACGGACCAACTGAACTGACGTGCAGTTTCCTTGAAGCCACCAAAATCAGTAGAGCTGTTGCAAGCAAATTAACATCAGTGGAAATATGGTTCTTGGCAGAATTAGTCATGTTCTATAGGCTCTATTTAAGAGTTATAAAAACTGTTGACCAAGGCACATCTATAGCCTATAATAATCATCACAATTAGAAACAATAAGTGTTAATAACTTTGCTTAATTACAACTTAATTTCTTCAAACACAGCCTAAACACAAGATCTGAATTAGCTTTATATGAAAAGTTTTAAATTACTGTTATTATGCTGTTAGGACCATTTGGGACAAAGGAAAGACTGACACAGGTGCTAAGTTTTGTAAATAACCCAGTTTTTAACTAATTTTAACTGGCAAGCTAATTAATGGCTTTATATGAAAGTCTTTGGAAATTCATCCAATACTTGTAAAGGAAAAACTTTAACTTTAGTGAGGTTATGCTGCACTGTTCAGAGGTAAAAAAAGAGATTAATCTCTTTTCTATAAGCCAAACAATACCAAGCTGTAACTTTTGGCGAGTGTCTCCCTGGTGGTAAGTGTTATCTATTTTATGGACTTGAATGGACCACAAATATCCTAGCAAATTAGGACATCTTAATTTTAAATGTTTTCTAACTCATTCTTGTTATACTTTGATAGAGGAATTCGCCTGCATCAACCAAGTCAGTGCAGCTTACATTCTTGAAAGAGGTCTTACCTTGATAATTTTATCGCTTTTATATAGATATACTTTAGGTCTTTAAGTATAACTCCAGAATAACTCCAACAGGAGAGCTGCAGAGATGCCCTCTTCTCCTGCCAAAACACTCTACAACCAGTTGGTTAGAGCACTTGCTCGGGTAATGATGGGTTTGAATCCCATCAGACTGAGAAGGGAATTATATTTGGTTGCCCCAGGTTGAGGACTCTGGTTTGCTGCATAAAACCCAGCAGCAGCATTATTTTAGAAGGAAATGGCCACAACAACATTTCCTGAAAGGTCCAATCCTGTTGATGTTCGTGAGGCACGCTGGTAACATACCTTCTGGCTGAAGCCACTGAAGAGACTGAAATAGTGAAATAGGAAGGTTTCTGGATACTTGTTAACTTAAATAAGCTAGAAATCGGTATTGCCTTGCTCGGAGGTGTGGTGCAGGGTGTGAGCACACTTCTAAGCATGTGGGCATCTCAGAAGTGACGGGGAGGCACATAGAGGCTAACAGGTTTGGGAGTTTTGCGTTGCAGCTCTAGACTGAAGTCTCTACCTTCCATATCCATCCTGCTTTAGGCCCCCCCATTTTTTTACCAGTGAACCTTTTAACCAGCAGTCAGGGAACATATTTTTACTGTGATTGTAGGTTCTGAGGAAAATAGCTGGCACAATGTTGTTATGCAGCCTGAAACACACGTACCACAGTGAGACTTACATTGTCATTTGGTACAAAACATTCAGACAGCACTACTTACAAGTCAACTCAGTTCTAACACGGTTTACGTTTGCACCTAATATTAGTTGTAAGCATTGTAAGGACTCTGTACTGCATGGTTGAAGTGTTTGATTTAAAACAAGGCAACAAAAAGGCTGGTAAATGGCCTAGTTACATTTAAAAATGCCCATCCACATCTAAAAAGAAAATCATGCTAAAATAATCACACTAGTCTAAAATCAAGCGATCAGATTCTATTTGCAAATGATTGTAAAATAGGGGTAAAAAGTGTAAACGGAGCTGAAATGCAACACTGTTAACCAACTATGTTCTAGAGGCCTCCCTTCATTTACTTTTTTTTAATCTAAGGGGAAAAAAAAAAATAAGGTACTGCTGTTGGTACATTATTTCTGCTTAACGCACAAGATCAGTAATTAAATATATTTCTGCTGGTCTTGTGGCCATATGCCTGCAATATGTAAAAATATATTTGCTTCTTTTTTTTTTTAATTCCTTTTGTTCCCAGTACTGACTGCCTGTCAGAGTGAACCCTCCAGATTCCTGTGTGCTGGTATCCATGGGCTCTTTCTTGCCAAGCTGCCAGTCTGGAGCGTCACACCTTACTGCCTTTAAAGATTGCCCTGCAGAGATAGAGGAAAATGGCAATTTTTACATGATGCAGTCTGGTGGCCCAGGAGATTTGAAGTCAGAACTGGTGCCAAGATTTACCCAGGAGAGCAAGCAGAGGCAAAACAGAGAACCTGGGCCAAAGGAAAAAAAAAAAAAAAAAAAAGAAAAAAAAGAAAGCAATGGAAGAGGGGAGTGAAAGGGAGGAAAGCGTGGCAGACTGGGAGCAGGTTTTCTGATAAAGGGCGGAACGCAGGGCTAAGCAATGGACACTACATGTTGTTTGCATGTGTTTATTAAGAGGGTCAGGGTTCTAAAGAAAGTCAAAGGGAAGAGGTCGGCTTTTTTTGCATGCCCCAAATTGTAGTAGATTGCAGAATGTAAATGAGACAATTATTACACCAATGCTCATCAAGCTGTGCTGGAAAGACTTCAATAGCCTGATGAATATGCATGCAAATTTGTTAATTAAGTTAATTATTCTGCTGAAAATTCATTTGTCTTCCAAGGACATTTTCCCAATGATTTTAACATGCTTGTGCCATTAGTCATGCTCCATGCTATTTAACATTACTTTTTGTCCACTTTTTCTTTTTTCCTTCTTTCCTTCTTGCTTTTCTGTTCTATTCTGGTTTTTTTTTATTAAAGCTTTAAAAACCAGATGATTGGCTCTCTTAATTGACCCCTGCAACGCTCGAAGATGCTAGCAGCCAGCTCCGTAGGAATCCCCTAAAACCAGATTTCATTCAAATACTTGCTTCATATATAAAAAGTCCCTAAAATGTCACCTAGGAAAGAGGGGGTGCCAGGGGGAGCGGAGGCGGCGGGGAGCGAACCTATCTGGCATCATTAGAGCTGGAGTCTGAATGAGTCCACGCAGTGATCAGGAGGGATAAATCTGTCCCTGCTGCAGGCTATTTCCTCAGTCGCAGCCTTGGTTTGGCACAGGGAGTTACCTTGCTCTGAAAGGTGCGATCTCCTCACACCTCCCTTCCCTCTGCCTGTACAGCTATACACAGAAACATATGCGTGCAAAGAGGAACAAGAACTGAGATACTTTTCTGTCACCATGAGGGCCAAAACCCGTTACCATGGCAACAGAAGGGAATAGTGAGTTTAAAAATCATGTCTAAATGGCAAAATGAGATACTTTAAAGAAACAGAAGGATTTTTTTTTTTCTTCTGTGAAAGAGAAACACGGTATTGTTACAACTTTGTGTGATTACCTTCTCAAAAAAACAGGACCTTTCTCTAGCCATTCTCAGATCCCCATCATTTGAAAATGTGCCAGAGTGCACAATGACTATTTTACATTTCTAATATGCATTAGGCTTTTTCTATAACTCCACAGCATCTAGCTGCTGGTTCCTCTTAAGTTCACTTATTCTTATTCTATTATTCACTTATTCTATTCTGTTGCACATGAAAAATAAATTATTTGTTTTTTCAGCAAACAGGAAAAGTCCCAGTATGACCATGGGATGCTTTCTGCCTTCCTACAGCAAGAAGGATACCCGGAAAAGCTTAACAGAAAAGGAATTATAAGGAAAGGAAAATTGCAGATAATGGAGTTTAAGAAAATTAATTGGCAAGATTTCTCTTTTGTGCAGTCCTTATACATTACACAGTCTGAATGGCACTGTAGTGTCACATAGATCGTAAACCAATTAGGATGATATTTTAAACCCTGTAATTTCTGTAATTCCATCTGCTTTAGATGGTTTAATTAGTGAAAGTTACAAAAGCCAAATATATTTGAATATTTTGAAATCAAGCCCAAAGGCAAGAAATAAGAGTTACCAAAAACACTTGATGTGCAAGTGGGCATATTGCATGAGTATATGAAAAAGGGGAGGGGAAGGCTTTTTCTTTTCAATTTTTTTTTTTTTTTTAAATGGAAGATGGGTTAGATAATATTAGTGGTGAAATCCCAGTCGTACAGAAGACAGTAGCAAAATCACCATGCACTCCAAAAGGGTAAGAGTTCATCCCAAATGAAGACAATCTTTAGTCCTGAGCTGTTTTTCTAGCAGCAATATAGCTGCTTTCTTAATTACATAGACCCTGTCCCACTCCTGAAATCAAATACAAACTCCTCACTGGGGACTCTGACCAAACCCTTCATTTGCAGTATGTAGTTGGGGGACTCTACAATATTTCTGACTTTAAGATGGTGGAGGGAGAGACTGGTCAATGGGTATAGCCCTTTTATTTCCAGAAGCTCTGTCCTGAAGCAATTGCCCCTACTGTTTTATATCCGTAACCTTTGCCCAGCGAACTGGTGAATACTTTGATTTAAAACTACTTCTCACTTAGCTGGGTTGTTATACACAACATATCCCTGCTCTCATCTTTTTAAAGTTTACAGTGGACCTGATAGTGAGAAATCTTTTTCTGGTATGTTTCCAAATGGCTAACAGTGAACATCATAGCACAGGAAGCCACTGTGCTGGTATCTTCACTCTTGCAAATAGTCCAGGAGAAGTCCACGAGAAGGACGATTTGCATGGAAGAGGGTTACACTAACAACCCATGAAATCACTTCAACACATTGGAAAGAAGAGCAATCTCTCTTTTTTAAGAAGAATTTATCAGAACTTTGAGAATGTCTAAAACCAATTAAACGATTAGCACCGCACCGTGTTTGTTTAGCGATGGTATTTCTCCTGCACAGCAGCTGTGCATTATTATGGACCACGAATAGCTTCAGTCACCGGTGACTGACAGCAGCATACTGAAGACAGGGTGTGTGCTATTGCAATGTCTGTCACCCTCTGATTGAGCCACCGTAGGTGTCCAGGGCTGTCCTTGCTCACTCTGAAATATTCCAAGGTAAAACAGTTACTCATAAAAAAGATGACTTGTCTCTCTACTTAACAGGAACACAATAATAGAAGTGAGCTATTAATTCATGGTACCTCCTACGGTTTAAACAAATCACTTTTGTTCTAGCTGTTGTTAGAAATGTCAAGTCAATGAAAATATCTAACATAACAGCAATTGTCAAACAGTGACGATGAAATGGAAAAATTAGGGGGAAGCAAAAATTATATAGCTGTGTTCAAAAAAAAATGGGACTTATAAAATACCTGTGTCATTATAGGGCAACAGCTGTTTTCTGTAGCTGTCAAGAAAGGTTTTACTAATAAAATCAGATGCATACTACCCTCTCGCATATTTGCTTCTGTAGCTATTTGCAGTGTGATACTTCTAGTTAAGAGGAGAGGAGAAATAAAAAAACTTTCCCCTATCCAAAACCTACACCCTTGGCTTCAATCAAAATCATATCAGAAGCAGCTGTAAAGATGAAGGACACCTCCTGCTCCCGGGATTACCCAGCTGTTTGACTCTTGCTCTGTATAACGCAGGCAACCAGCTTGCTTTCCTTTCCACAGCCTAAAAACTGTATCTAAATGTCCTTGTGACAGCTCGTAATTGCCACTGTAGGTGCGCCATGAACATACACCTTTCCTCCCTGTTCACAACCCACGGGTAAGGGGTAGCCTGAGCTTGCTCTCAAAGTCGCTGAGAGCAACTGGATCTTTCGCTAGTGTCTCCATTACACAAGTGTAAAGCCGGCAGACCATGGACAATAATTTGGGCAAACACCACCAAAGTCCAGAAGCATCAGTAGTTCAGGTAATCTCTTCAGGGAAACATATTTGTGGTTGTACACTCTATTAAATGAGCAAATTTGGGTGAACCATGGATACATCATTGATATTAATTTTTTTCAAAAAAGAAAGCACTATTGCTTAACAGCTGAGAGCCTCCTTCCATTGGGCAGCTCTGGCCGTGCCTTCGCTTCATATTTCTTTCTCCTCTGGACCTCATCAGCACATTTCAGGATTAGTTGCCTGCCTGCTCTTTGGCAAGCCATGACTCCACTGCAAAAGCATCAAGGATTTAGCCATACAGACAATGTTAGGCAAGCCAGGAGCAACAGAAGATCAAGATAAACATTTATTCCAGGACAAAGCAGAGGTAAAATAAAGAAGATATATTAAAAAAATCCAGAATTAGTGACAAAAAGGAAAGGACTAAAGATAGGTACTTATTCAGAGTTATTACAGCAGAACAGTACTCTCCCATAGGGGTTAAAATTCCCTCCACAGGTATGTTAGACAGAAAAACCCAACACATATCTCCCCACAGGCAGAGCCAGTGGAATTAGAGGTCAATGAGATGCCTGATGCTCAGCGCTGGGAAGCCAATCTGTCATCTTCTGCAGAGGGATCACGGGCTGCTCTGCACCAGCAGCCTCCCTGCTGTCCGGTGGCCCCGAGGCTCAGCTGTCCATCAGCTCCCATCAGCAAAGGGGAAGAGCGCAGCTCAATTTCCCCAACATGAAGAGAGGCAAAAAAGCATCTCCCCACCCTCCAGAAAAAGCAGCTCCTGTGCTGCTGCCCTTCCTGTTGCTAGAAACCAAATCCTACCAGCCAGCTCTCCACAAACTCTCGCTTCCCTTTCTGACAGCAGCAGCACCCACAGATGAGTTTAGGGCCCACAAACTCATCACAAGGGGGCTGTCAGCAACTCCTCTTTCTCCTGTAAGCTATGGCCTCTTGCCAGGTGCGTGAGGTCTGGCCCACCCCGCAGGACATGCACGTTCTGTAGAGCTGCAGCAGCTCTTTGGGCTCTGGACTGGCTCCTGAAGGAGTTCTGTGCCTCCTGGGCATGGACAGCAGAAGCAGTTTCACCATGTGATGGAGATGACGTTGAGCCCTGGCATTTTTCACAAGTCACCAGAGCAGGGAGAATGTTTCCATTTGTTTCTTACACTATCTAAAATCATGAACGGAGAGTGGTTTACTGCCCTGACTGAATGTACTATTGAACTCCAACAGTAACTTTAGGCAGAAGTTGACCCATTACATCTCATTACTGTCTTGCAATGCTCCTTTCTCCCTCCAAAAGCACCATTCAAGTTGCACTCAACTTTTATGGACTTAGAGCTGCACTGCAATGTTTCTCTCTCCATTGACCCTCAGAGAAGTGTTTACTGTATCCTGAGGGACCATTTTTCACAGGGTATTTCCCCTCAAGGACGCACACAACCCTTGTGCTCCTACCTCCTCTGCTGCCTTTTCTATTGTTGTCCCTACTGCTAATTGTGGTTATGACATGGAGGTAGCAACAGTGGTGATAAAACCTGAAGAAGTAAAATATTGCTAAGTCTGAGCCTTCAATTGCAAAAGAAACTTATAAGGAGAGTTGACTCAGCACACTACTGCAGCAATTCATTTTCTTTTTTTAAATCCAACTCAGTCTATTCAATGGAGATGGTGTGGAGGTGGGGGGGGGGGGGGGGGGGGAAAGAAATGGCAATAAACTTATCAGTGAATTAGTCATGGTAGGTTTTGGCTCTTCTAACACTGGCAAAGCTACAGAACTATACCTAATCCTGTCGCAGTCTTAAAATTAATATCGTAGCCCACTCTCATTCTGTGCACTAGAGGATTCATTGTGGTTTTCCCTTTGCAGGAAATACTGTATTAAACGCACAAACTGCACAACTCAAGGCGCACATGTCCGGTGCGAGCACTCCTTGGGATTACGGTCGGAAATGCCCAGGCAGTCCAGAGGATAAGAGATTCTTGTGACAGACCTCCAAAAGAGGGGCAGAACTTTGCTAGGGGGACATGGGTTGTCAACACCGCAGTCGCAATCGGGCAAGAGCTCAGTATTTCTGGCGCCGTTTGCCGATGGTTGCTACCTTCTTTTCTCATTAGCTTTCCCTACGAAGGCCAACTCCATCCCATTCTGACAGCACAGCTGTGTTGGTCAGAGGTGTGATGAGATGTGTTCTCTGACAGCGTAAGCTGCCACCACGCTCTGGCACGTTATTTTTCTCCAGTTATCATTAACACTTACAGTGAATAAACCTCTTAATGCAGATTGCCGCAAATCCCCATTTGTCTTCTGTTCTCCTAGGCGAAGACACACAATATGTGTCTGCGTTGCAGTCACAACAAAGACGGCGAGTTCTGCCCACGGTCCAAGCTAGTTTTAAACCAGCAGCCGTGTGGAGGCAGAGCCACCCTACAGACAGCAAGAGACAGATCAGCTCCTGCTGAGCATCCCCAGATAGCGCGAGTAAAGCCAGCCCAGGTACACCGCAATCACAGCGGCCACTCTTGGGTAGATACACACTCGAGTGTATCACAAGTCTCATGATAAAAATCACAAGCATCTTCAGCTGAAGACGCTCCTGTGAGTTTCTTGCCAATGATGAGATATTTGGGATTTCTCTCGAAATCCCAGTACTTTCGAATCATGCAATAGTGTCAGCAATTTCAGCCTCCGGTTTCTAAACAGGAAAGCAAAAAGTAAATCTTTAGCCAGGAAAAAAGTCAGCAAATGAGACCTCCCTTCTCGAAAAACCAAAAGGCGGTTGAAAAGACAAGCATCTCTAGAGATTTTTTGAGGGCTGGACGCATGAGGTGTTGCTCATTGTGTTTTGATTTATTCTGTACTTCTTACAAGACTTCATCTGCTGGTCTCTGCAGTGAATGCCAGTGGAAGTTTTGTCATGCTTTGTGCTTGCACTAGTATATGCTTTTCCATACACTTGAAATTTTAGGAAATACATGTCTGTGAGAGTCCAAAAACCAGCTACATCAACAATTTAGACTGCAGGGTTTTTTATGTTTACTTCAGCAACAGAGCATTTCAAGCTAACACACGCTGAGCGAACATCAGGTTCTTATCCCACCACTCCTCATCGTGATATTACGCCATTACCCAGTCAAAGGAACAGGCACACAATATATTTAAGCTTATGTGATAAAGAAATAACAGACATACTTGCATGGAGGGCTTCCTTCCCAGCTCACGGAAGAACTGTGCGTACACCGAAAGTGCCAGTGGGAGGCACCACGTGGAGGTGGAGAAAAAAAAAAGGGAAAAAAGATGAAAAAGACAGACAACCAACAAACCGATGCGTACTTTCACTCCGTGGGTCACTACAAAACATAATGGGAAAGGGCATAACAGCATTTGCAAATGAGCACATCACTAGAATAACTTAGGGGCAATAATTAACCACATGGGGATTACTGTAAACTGAATTCAAACCTTCCCATACAGATATTGATCTAAATCTTCTTGACCAGAACAGACCAGGGTTAACTTTCAGTGGATTTTATGACTTTGCTTTCAAAGGGGAAAAAGGAAAAAGACAGATGCTGAAGATAGACTACAGTTAACATGCACAAATAACGTAATGCCAATTAAAAAACAACAATTCACTGACAGGGATTTATTCTCATTATTATATTTTCTGTTGCGTCATGTGAATTATCCCTTTTAAGGTTTTTTTTAAATTACTTGGAGAAATACAGACTTCTTTGCAAAAGTAAATAGGGCACCGCGATTTCAGCTTTTCCTTTCCTCCTTCCTCTCTTCTTTCCCTTCTGCTCCCTCACCGCCACCCCCATCCCCTGTTTACAATTTCAACCGCATTTACTGATCATCAGCAAATGTGTAAACGATGTAGTCGGGATGGTTAACATTCTGTTTAGCCAAGATCTTCAACCTTGAGCTTGCAAATGTTGCACGTTGCTGTGAGCACTGGTGGCTAAAGACAGAGGTTTTCAATTAGAGCCGTGCAAGTGCTTAATGCGTGCATCTGTTCTGCAGAAAGGCTAAACATCTTTAAAATTTTAACACAAGCGCCCTGACATTGCAAAAGGAAAATCAAATGTCATTGAGAAGCAAATGGTTAAAAAGGTTGCTGAGGATCTTATTTGCATTTTTTGGATGGCTAATTAGGTCACAAGGGTTAATATGTTAAAGAATGGTCTGTCTATTGTTATGTTGGCTGTCAGAGCCTATCTCAATCAAGCATAACTACAGATTACAGGGCAGCTGTCTTTGATCAAAATCTGAGTCCTGGTTTAGTCTTGGTTCAAAATGAAAAGCCTAATAGTTAATAGTTTAAAATATTTTGTAGCCTAAGTGCCATTGTGAGTAAAAGTCCGCTGAGAAAAACAAAAGCTTTCTTATGAAAAAACAGAGAACTTCTCACAAATTTAAACTGTCAGTTTAATGTTTTGTATCAGAATAAGGTATGGTGGTGTCAGCATTGGTTTTTTCCTCCAAAACAAACAAAAACTAGTCCAGTACCGCCCTGTTTCAGGAACTTTCTCAGTCTGAGCAACGTTTGCTGAGGACTTGTGTCCCCTCAATATATTGCACTGGAACAAAACCACTATTACAATGGGCATATTCCCCCGTTACCGTGAACAATTACTTGGCAGTCTAGGTTATTTTAATGGACATATCGCTTTAAACTAAGCTTTCGCATCTGTTCTGCCCTCTAATTACAAATGCAAAAAGAACGTAATTCACAACTGCATCATAAAAAAGGAAGCTGTAAGTGATTTAAATGCATGTGTATGTTCTTTAGTAAACACAACATACAATCTGCTATGTTTTTCCCATGTACTGGGAACAAATCAGACGGAAAACCTGATATACCGACCAGAGATTTCTCTTCCTCTCTCCCTTTATTCCCCCAGTAGAAGAAAGATTTCACTGTATGAATGTATCTTTGGAGAAGTAAACTGGTAGAAGAATCAAGTGCATTCTCCTGATTCCTTCTCATACAGTAGAGGAGTGAATAAAGCTGAGCAAGTAATCCGCAGTTCTTAATATATTTAACAAATTTTGATGTCCTCTGTCTGCAATCTGTCCCTAAGCGACTTTTTTTTTATTTTGTAGTTCTTCTTAAAGAATTAGGAAAAAATGACACAGAGGTTTTTCCCCCTCTTTTTGGTCAATACTACCTTTTTTTGGAACCATTTTCTACCTACCTTTGATATTTTTCTCTGTTGCAGTTACTGCAAATACTGGAGGAATTTTGCTACCATTTTTGTTCCCAACTGAACATGGTTCATAAGCAACTTTGAACAGCTATCTGATATGTCAATTTGGGCAGATTCAACTAGTTAGTACTGGAACACAAGTTATTTGGTTCATGTCTCCCTATCACAGTGGTTCTCAGAAGTAGGATGCCAGTAAATGATTGCATTTAAAGGTTTTATTTTTCCTCTTAATATTCACTTCAAATTCACAGTTCCTATAAATATGTCTGATAGGAAACTCCTGTATGAACTCTGTGTATGAATATGTAAATAACCAGTAAGGTCATTTTGACATCTACTCATTTCTCCTTATAATACTATATACGGAGCAACAAAGGTACAACTGAGAAATTATTTTCTCCGGCCTATCAGCTATACTGCTTGCTTTTCCAGCTGTTACCACTAGGCTGGGTGGATGACATGCTTGCTGTGATTTCCTCACACACTTTACAGATCTGTGGATGCTTCTGAAGAGTGGGCTGCAGGCCTTCTCTCCACAAAGTCAGTGCTCTTATCTAGCAAGGAGCTTTACAGAACAGCTGCTGTAGGAGCTGGTATTGTGGGTTTTGTGGTTTTGGTTTTTTTTTTTTTCCCCAACTACATACGCTGTCTATCACAGCACAGGAGAAGACATCAGCAGAAATGCTGATATGTCTGAAAGTTTTTGCCATATTTTTTCCCCAGCTACATCTGATATAAGCCATCCTCTCATCTGCATTCCTCTTCTCTCATTTAGTTTGCCCCATAAGTTTATGGAAGGGATGGTATAACAGAGAATTGAGCTTTTGAGCTGAATCCTTAGATCCCTGATGTGATGAGGTCTCCAAAGGTATTTGGAAGGAGACCATCAACTACCAGTGATCTGCAACAGTTATAGGGTATTATCCCCATACTTCAGAGTTTTGCTGGTCTCCTAACAGGCCAGAAGAAACTCCATTTTCTCAATTACCCCCATCTTTTGACATATAGCATGGTTTCTGGGACATTTTTCCACTTTCTTCCATTGAAACAATGAAGACTGGCCACAGCTGTGAGCAGAACGGACCATTGCCCACTTTTTATAGTCCTCTGAGAATCTTATGTAGTAATACCTGTTGAAAGGACCAAGCCCCCAAATCTTTGATTTTCCCTTATTTTCATGGTTGTCAGTCTTCTAGGACTCGCTCTAAGTTTGTAACAGTATCTCAGGAGTGTTTGGTGGTGTGTGACGATGCAGGGAGCTCCCTATTGATCCTCCATCCCTTACAACACCTAATTATTGTGGCTAAACAGCTGAGGAGCAGCAGTGCCCACACGCTCCTGTCCCTGCTCCACATCAGGAACAGATCTAGTTAGCGAATCTCGAGTAAGGCTTAAAGCTTAATGATGTAAAACTTTGGGGAAGAGCCTGGATCTGCAGATTTCACTGTCATCTGCCTAAAGCAGAATTTGCATGGCAGCTTGGCAAGCCCCGGCCAAAAAGTTCACTCTGCTGTACACGTGCCCGTGGACTTGACGTCATTTTGCAACAGAGATGCAATCCTACACAACCTGCGGCGCTAACGTCCCAAATGAAATGAATGGGATTTCTTTGGCAGGTCTGAGAGCTCCACTTAGCGAGACAGAGAGTGAGGCTTCAGCATCGTACACAAAGCCCGCTGCAGAGGCAAGGGCAGGCAGCCTACGGCCCTGCCAGCCGCTCACACGGACCCTCTCAGAGAGTCACCAAGCTGTAATCCACAGCCAGAGCTACAGCTTAGAAAGCGACTGCCTTACTTTTGGTCTGACAGGCCCACACCAACACCCTCGAAGAACACAAAGTCCACAGCAGTGTATGATTTAGAGAGAAAATCAGCTTTCCAGAAAGAAAGTGCATTGAGTGACAGCACAGGAAGCTAAAATGGATGTGCAGAACAACACACATTGGGCACCAGCTTCCAGAGGCCTCCACGGGACATTTTGTCTGGAGCAAGCAAAACTGATACCAGCACAGCTTCCAAGGGGTACACACACAAAGGCAGACGACATTAATTGTTTTCCTTTCCTCGCTTCTCTCCCCAACTAGTAACCACTGAAAGGTAGCAAAACAGGGGCATCACACCAGGACGCCGTGGGGCTGGAGGTCAGGCAGTAACGCTGCAGCATCCCGACCCAGGCATACTCTCCCGTCCCTTCCCTCTGCCGTCCCTGGCTGCAGCTGGCACGGCAAATGGCTGCTTTCTCACCACAGCAGTTGGTTTCTATTGTTTCTATCGGGCATCAATAGGCCTCCGCTGCTCCGTTTTATCCCCGTAACAGCGAGCGCCCCAGCAAGCTGCTGCACTGTTTGTCTCCGCCGGTCCCTGAGGACCATGGCGGAGACCGCGTATTTTTCTCAAGAAATGGCAGGTGCCTGCTCTTTGACAAGGTGAATTTAAGTCTAGCGTGGCAGACGTACTGGGAAGAAAACAATCCTCGCTTGGATTGTGCCTCCGGCATGAAAGATGGTAGTTGGTAGTTGCCGTCTGTTCTGGGCAGTTTGGTGCCCTCATGTCGGGCGGGAAGGGGAGGTACCACATTAGAGGGAAGCGACGCCGAACCCGTAAACAGCATGGGCAGGACCAGCCCCCCAGGCCCCGGCTCTTCCTTCTCCCTGCTCCTTCTCCCCATTTTCGGGCTCTCCACTGCTGTTTGCCCTCTGCAAGGAGCCGAGCCGGGTCGTGTGTCTTGCTTTCCCCTGTTTGTTTTTTTTCCTATTTGCTTTCCACCCTTCCTGGTGATTCTTCCTCCCTGCCACACAGCAGTAAAATCCCCATTTTAAACAGACCCACGGCTGGCGCCACGGTGGCGTACTAAAAACGGGGTCTCGCTGGCAGCCAGGTCACCGCCTTCCTCTCTGCTACTCACTGCAGCAGCTGCTGAAAACACCCGTATCACCATTTCGGCCTCTGAGAGCATCCTCTGCTCCTGGTCCTGCTGGACCACAACCCCCGGAGCAGCTGTCCATCTTCTCCTACAGCTCCTGAGGACTGCCTTAGTGCTCTCTGCAGGAGCATCCTTTTCATGTCCATAATTGCAGCAGAAACCCCAGAGGTACCAAATGACACATGAGGAAGCACGGTTTGGGACAGAGGAGCCAGTGCTGCTGGCCTTTCTGATGGGAGATAGCTGAGGACTGATGAAACCATCCTATTTGATGTTTTTTTCTCCCCTTCAATGTCCTACTTCTTCTGGAACGCTGCGAGCCTGCCAGGAAGTAGGGTGACCTAGAGAGAGGAACAGATACAGTTTTGGTGATGAGAAGGGAGCAAGAAATGGGAGGGTTTCTCACTGGTAAGAAATATCCTTCACAGAACTGCATCAAATTTGGCAGCTCTGAGAAATCTCTCTGGATCTCCTCGCCCCATCATATGTCATGGCTAAATGATAACACACACTGTTCTCTCGCTAAACAAGAGTGGAAAAATCCAGAAAGTAGGACATTGCTTTCTCCCGAGTGCTACCACCTCTCAGCCAAGGGCCAGGCGGGCTGCAGGAGGACTTTTGCCACTGTATCTTAAAAAATGTCTCACCCTCTGTCATGACAGTTGTGAGTAAAAACAGCTGCAAAGTAGCACAGACAGATGATAAATCAACACTACGGGAAGGAGCAAGGGTCTGTCATGTGGTGAAAATCCATCGCACAAAACGTAAAGCTTTCCGCGCTGAAGGAAAGACTGAACGGTTGAGGCTGAGCAGCCTTTCAGATGCTTTCCAGAAATTTCATATTTCAACAGGGTTATAATGATCTCTTGTAGGGCCACAATTGCCAAGCATTTAAGCAGCAACAACTACAGAAGACTTTTTAAAATTGAAATAAAAAAATGCAAAAAATAAGGATTAAAAGAAAGGTCTACTTAGAACTTTGATTCCTGGGATAACTTCACATATTAGCAAACCACACGTGTATGTTCCCACACACTACATGTGAATATACACATTTTTAGCTTTTCCAGTTGCCCCACTGCTGTGGCCTCATGTGGCCTCGTGGCTTTGCTTCAGAAAGACACTGAAGCACTTGCAGCCCTTACAGCCTGAGTACTTCCACTGCAGCCAGTTGAGATCATTACGTTCCCCGTGCTACAGCTGCCTGTAAAGACTTCACCAGAGGAGACCCTATTCTATTCGACTCAACCGGCCTCTAAAATGCACATTTTTTCCCATCATTCCCGTTTTTTGCGAGAAACAGAAAGTAATCAGAGCCGTACATTACCTCCTCTTTTTTTTTTCCTCCCAACTAAGTTCTTCCACCCCATTAAGTGCTATGCCTACTCCCTACTCACCCCCAATATACACAACTCATTTTGGGAACGCAGAAAAGGTCAATTTCTGTATTTATATCTTTATTTAGTGAATTATGGCAGTGGCATTTTTTCCATTTTTCCATGTAACTATGTAACACTTCACAATATGTCTTCTTTACACCACTGTGATATTTTGTCACAGCTATTTGGTCAGATAGATAGTGGATATTTTGGTAACCGAATGACTGCGATTTCTATAATTTCTATACTGTCCAAATAGGATTACCCAACTTCTGTTAATAATTGGTCATTCCCACACAATGCTTACTAGTGTAGCTATGCCGAATCTTGTGCAAATTAGGAAATTAAAATGTAGAATTTAAATGTCTTGCTAGAGGAGTTACCAAGAGTCAGTAGCGAAGCCGGGCACAAAAAGTGCACCGCATTCTTTCTGGATTTGTAATTTCTCCTCCAAGCGCTAGGCCAGTCCAAAACAAACGAGCATAGGATTATCACCAGAATGTATAGTATAGATAGCTGATGCTATTTTAAAAGTCATTTCGGGTAAGGAAAAATATAACAGCCAGGTTTTGCAAAGATGGCAGGTTCCCAAGAGAGGGCTGTGGCTGCTGATGCCACAACAGTTCATCAACTGGATAAGCATACACTTCTGTCTCTGCTAACAAGTCATAGAGCAGAATCAAGGCTGACATGTTTAACTACTTTTAATCTCTTTTCTAATAGGATTAAATCCATTATTCATAGAAATTTGCATATTTTGCAATGTAATGCAAAGGTGGGATTCTGTTCTATTCAATTATAATGGATGTCATATAGAAGGGACCAGAGCCTACCCAGCTCTACCAATACGCTTATTTCTAGCCATGGATATTTTTCCATATTTAAAGTTTTCTATGGAGGAAGTTTTGGCCAACTGTTCTTTCACTTATTCTGGCTACATATACTTGCTTCACTGTAGAACTTACTCAGGCAAATTTCTGTGGGCAGAATAAGATCACAATTTTGTGAAAAGTCAGAAAAGATTTTTTCCTAGACTTTTTTTTTTCACATTTTGAAATATATCTGTTTTCCTAGATTTGAGACAAAGAAGCTCACATTTCACAGGTGTTTCAAAATTCTTAGCAGACCTGGACAAACCTGAAAAAGATTGACTGCAAGTGGGACATTTTGGTATTGCTCCCCCCACCAAATTGAAATGCTAGCATGAGTTCATTAGAAAGCTACCAACAGCATAGCTCCAGCTAATCTTGAGTTGTTCTAAAAGGCAAAGTAAAATTAAAGTGTGAAGAAGTCCTTGTACTAAATCCTTGCAAAAGTAGCATGACGCTTTTGAACCAGTCTGCATAATACTGAGCCTCAGAGCTACCAGCAATCTGCATTGAAACTGGAGACATAACTGAAAAAAAAAAAAACCAACCTCAAATCATATGCTTAGAAAATGGGAGATACTGGTAAATCACGCCAGAAAGCTAAATCAGATACAGCCTAAATTGTGCAGCACAGTAAAATTCACTCCTACGAAGAATTTGCACTGAAGAACCCAGAAGTCATCTTCTTCACCTGCTGAAGGTGAATTCTCTCCCGAATTTAAAATAATTAAGAACAAATTGGCCATAGTTATCCTTCATTTTTTCCAAGGGCAAAGGAAGAAACCAAAAGAAAAAAGGAAAGAAAAAAAAAAATAACAAGGATCATTTCATTTGAAAAAAGCTGACTCTACCGGCTGGTTCGTAGCGGTAAGCCTCAAAACTCAAAGAGAAAGAGAAACGGCAAGAGGAAAAAGAAAGAGAGGGGGGGAAAGGCTCTTCATGAGAGTTATGAACCGCCTGCAGACCTCCCAGCCAGCCCAGGCCCCCAGGACACCACATCGTCCTTCTGCACCATCCAGGCACCAACTTCGCTCGGTGCCAGGGAGGACTCGCTGAAATCCCTGGATCGCAGTGACCTCTAGGGGTAAGCTGTACATCTGCAGGATTCCCCCGGTTCCGGATGAAAAGCGGTTTTCTTCTACACAAAAGGAGTCTCCTGAGGATTTTTTCCTGAGGAGCATCCAAAAATCCTCCATGAGGAGCTCGCCAGTGCATCCAGACACATGAAATTGTGAATAAGTCTTTCCAAATATGAACCTGACACAAAAAGTTTACTTCTCAGAAAACAGAGTAATGTAATGAACTGAGTGAGAATACAATCTCAGAGTGAAAAAAAAAAAAATAGAATAAATAAATTAGAGTCAGACCCTCTGTCTGTTGAATGCAGTGGTAAAACTCACGCTCACCTTAGTGAGTGAAGGACGCGATGGTGACTGCCTTCCATTCATTTATTACTACCCAAAGGAACTCCAGCCACTGTCCTGCAAGAAAAAAAAAGATTTAAGAAATAAAACAGCAATCCTTGGTACCTAAAAGCAGATCATTTGTGAGTGTTGTGCTGTGAGAGTCCGTTCCCGCTTTAAAACATTGAGAATCCGATTCCCATTTACTCGGAGACTCCTTTCTCTTGCCAGACCAACGTAAAAAGTCTGTAAGGCAGAGTAACGTGTACACTGGCAGGTTATGTTTTAGCACACTCCCCACTGCATGAGGAATTAAAAGCTCAGTCCCTGTTATTTGTAAAAGTTGTGTAATTAATTTGTAGCATGCATTAAAAAGCTCTGGGGAACTGGAATGGATTAAATTAGTGATTTTACTATTGTTCAACCAAGCTATACTCCAATTCTCAGGGAAAAGCCAGGGGACTATGAACTGGAGGTTGTAACTTCTAAATCCCACTTCCAGTCTTATGCCAGCTGCCACTAGTGTCCAAACTCTGACTTTCTGGCTATTCACAGGCTTCTCCCCAGAGATGGCCTGGTCCGTGCTAGTATTTCAGAGGTGAACATTCGTAGGGAGAGGGGTTACACACAGAGAAACAATTTTATGGTCTTTTCACCGGACGCGGAGGACTTTCTAATGCAAGCCCAGGTGGAGCGTGGCTGCACATCTTCACACCCTGGCAGAACCTGAGGAGTCTTACCACAGGGTTGTCCGTGGTGCCTGAAGACACAACTTACAAAGCCTTACGAAGCGTGGATGTTAGATGTTTGGATCCAATGCGTGAGATTGAGAGGATGAGAGGAGGAGGAGGTGGCGCATAGCGGGCCCAAGGAGAAGACAGAAAGTGTGGTGCTTAGTCCACATGGCTGCTGAGGAACGGGCTTCCACCTCCTTCCACCATGGACGATCCTTGTACATTCAAGGATCACCTAAATTCAAAGGTATTTAGGCGACTGATCTGGTTATTTCCCCAATGTAATTTTACCACTATTAAAGATTCAAATAATAGGAACCCCTCTGGAGGAAAAAAAAAAATCACAAACAAAAGAGCAGCTAGTTAGAAGAGTAATATGATTGGATTTATTGGACACAAGACTGCAGACAGGGGAAATACTGCTTGGTATTAAAAAAAAAAAAAAAAAAGATCCAATGCTTCTTTAAGCAAGGGAGAATCAGAGCAAAACAGCCTTGCAAATCAATCATCCATTACAAACCAGAACATATTGGCATCTCAGTCTGCAGTCACTCAGGATGGGGGCGAAGTCTCCTGATGCCAGCATTGCTCCAGGCTTTCTGAGACATCTGGTCATTTCACTGAAAGGTGAAGACTCCGAACAGAAGTGAATATACATGAAAATTAATTTAAAAGAGGGGGGGAAATCCTCTCGCTAGTGCTGTTGGGATGATTTCAGGAAAAAAGGGAGTCGGTGCAATGCAGGGCGTTGACTAAGCAACAAGCACGAGGTGGGGGGGAGTGTAGCTGAGCTTGCTGCACAGAGCAAAACCAGCATCCAAAGCGATTTGATGATATTTTCATAACCTTACTGGGAGCTGGGTAAAAGAAGCAAATAATACAAACAGAAGTTAACTGACGTAACACGAGAGGTCGCTCTAGAATAGGATTACCCGCATTGACGGCTCCCGTTAATCCTGTGCGGTGACAAAATCCGAGCACACAGCTACCCTGTAGTGCAAGAAAGTTACACCAGATTGCAAACTGGGTTGTTTTTTTTTGCCTGCATGTAGCTTTTTCAAACGTACATAATGTTTATACATCCATGGACAAAACTGCTATTATATTTTTTCTCTTCTCCCACTGATACTCAAAAAAATCAGAGGGAACCAGACTTGAGCTAATAGTGACGTGCCAGGGTGGGACTAACTCCCACAGGGAAAAAAGGGAGGCATCTTCATCAGTTATGTTCATTTGCTGGGAGAAATATTGCCCACAATAAGCAGTACAGCTTCACTTCACATACAGGGGTTATCAAATGGGGGGGCAGGAGGGGCACCGAATAACCAAAAAATGAAGAGCAATCAATGCAAAATAACCAAATCTAGGTACGGTGTCTGACAACAAGGTCCACTGATGTCTCCTGAGTGTCTTTACTCTGTGAAGTGGCTTTAAATCTGCCTTTGCAAACGAAATCTTCTCAGCCATTGTTACTTTTCTTCTACTGGATTCCCATGTACATGAGGAATTGAGTTATTGCCTGTTTTCTAGTCTGTGGAGTGATGCTGCCTTCGTTAAACATTGGCTCTTAGCTCTTTCCTCAAATTTATGACTCTTCCTGCAGCATATGACTTGCTTTCATTGAAAGAAAGCTTGTCATTTTGTTAATAAAATTCACATTTTCAAAGAAAGAAGCTGAAACCTCTCTTCTAATTGCCTACACTCATATAAACTAATGATGCTAGGTTGGTAATGAATATGACAAATTCCTGTGGTAATTTGCACTTCACGCTGGCTCTGTGTGGGCTTGCAATAACATTTGCTACACTAAAAACATGAGGTGAAAGCTTGGCCTCATTTGAATCAATGATTTTTATTTTTTTTTCTCTTTCAGCCTCCGCAGGGCTGTGCCGCGATGGTGCCTACTGAATTCAGTAGCATTATCTGTTTGATTGCTGTGAACATGGCCATATGGACATATCCTTTGCCACATGGCATCACAAATGAATATCTGATTTTTTTCCCCCAAGAATTATAAGATGTTATGCTATGTGATGGTACCATAAAATATTTAGGTTAAGTCCCTGCTCCCACCAAAATCAGCAATAAAGGATTGCGGTGATCTCAAAGGGACCGGATTTCACCCTAAAACATGCAGAAGAGCAGCTCTCTAATGGGGGAGCACCGGGGACTTATTTAAGCTCGAGTCCTGGAAGCAGCTTTAGTACCATAGTACTGAGTTTTCATTCATGCAGCTATGTAAGGATGGTGCATTGCCCTTTCGCTGCTCTTTCCCAGCTTTTGACTGCTTTTCAACACAAGCGTTTTTTGCTGCACAAATGTAAGATTTGTTCCCCCCCCCCCCCCCCCAAGAAAAACCTAACAGGCATCCATCAATTCAGTGATAACTAGGTAAAGCTGAGCAGCTTATGATAGACATGGGATCAGGCAAGACTCCGTCTCGCCTCCATTATGTGAATCATTTATGGCTTCTAGCAAAATGTCTTGAGGACAGGGGTGAGCGCTCCTCTTATTTTCTCAGTTTCCTGTTATTTTGTTCAGGATTTTGTTGTTAGAGCAATTACAATAATATTTGAGAAAAGAGAAGTAGAATAATAAATACGGAGAAAATAGGAGTATGGGAAGGAGGAGGAAATGTCTTGGTGTGTAAACACAACATACAGCTGGGGAGTGTCTCGGATATCTTCCGCTTCAGTCAGCGCCGGGGCAGTATTCATTTAGCGTTAAGAAGTATGTCTTAGTTGCATCCCCTCCAAGATGTGGACCATATAACTATCACAGAAAATTTTCATGCCTAGCACTTCTTTTAAAAATAAACTGCATTTTGGACAGTTTAGCCAACCACCTAAATAATGCTGAGCTTTTCCCTGACTTCTTTCTCTCTCCCCCCAGCCCTTGGGCACACCTCACTCACCGCCCTCCTTCAACTACCCCTGTTGCCTTCAGCTCCCCAGCGAATTAAAGCAGCTCCCTTAAGGCTGGGTGCTCCACAGGAATCGGCATCTCCTGGGTCCCTGCCTGAGCCTCATAGTCCCAAAACTTTTCAGCTCATTTTCCAGGCATATCTTTGGGAAGAGCATACCGCGAAGCCAGCGAGGCCGATTCAGATTTCACCCTGTAACCCTGGGCTTTGCACGCCAGCTCGGCCAGCGCTCGCTGGGCTACCACCACAGGGAGTCGCCTTGGGCAGCATCCCTGGGCAAGCCACAGACAAGGGAGCAGTGGGTCCCTCTTAGCTGCCTAAAGCGCTTGCGCGGAACTGCTATGTGGAAGATGCAAAATATTCTGTGGCAGTATGTGACCGCACAGACATCTGGCACGAATAACAGAAATTTCTGTTTAAAGGCTTCAGAAAATTCAGTAAAAAACCAGCTTTTCAACAACCCTGGGTTTCTCTTAATACGCTTTTTGAAGTCCACACAAAGACAATAAATGCCTGAAATGTGTAACCAACACAAAATCCCAGCGGCTGCCAGTGAAGAAGTCCTGCCCAGGCTGTTGCATGTAACTTCCAGTGCTGTGGCCATGCTACTTTATATAATGGAGCCTGTTACAGGTTAACATGATAAAGTGGTGTAAAAAAGAACTAAAAAGGGCAGAACTAATCCTGGGGGTAGCTGCGGACAGCCAATAGCGTAAAAGGAGTTTAGTCAGAATAATGAACACAGCAGAGCTGAAAAAAGGAGTGCAACAAGTTTTTGTTTCAGTGTCATTTCTGCAACAAAAAAATTAATCAAAGAGGAGTAAGTTTCTTGATGTGATGCTAAATCCAATAGGGAAATTGGACCGCTGGTTACACATCAAGGTATTTTGCAAGTCACTTGTTCTTGTAACTGTTGTGCAGAGGTTACTTGCTTCCTAAAGACTGTAAGAATCATAATTACTGTTAAGAGGTTATCACAGCTTTTTAACAATAAAGCAGTCAAGACAGCTGAAATTATTTGTTTTTTTCTACTTATTGTTCAAGATCTGCTCACTAACAGCGAGTAGCTCTCTGTACACATAAAATTGGCTTTTTTTGAGTTTATATGGTGTCAGTTTTACCTCCAATGTTTCATTTGGCACATAGTGCTTGACAGCGCTAGCACTGGACTGTAAAGTAAACAAATAGAGTTTTGTGGGGAGAAAATGTTCACTCAGAGATTCCGTTGCTGAATATTGCAAAAAACTAGGAAAGGAACAGTGAGTAGCTCTCTGTACACATAAAATTGGCTTTTTTTGAGTTTATATGGTGTCAGTTTTACCTCCAATGTTTCATTTGGCACATAGTGCTTGACAGCGCTAGCACTGGACTGTAAAGTAAACAAATAGAGTTTTGTGGGGAGAAAATGTTCACTCAGAGATTCCGTTGCTGAATATTGCAAAAAACTAGGAAAGGAATATTTAAGACAAGTCAGTGGGCAATCTTCATTCCTTTCCACTTCCAGTATCCTTTCCAACTTCTTTCTTTCCTCAGCCACTTTAACTTCCAATAAAAAATAAATCAATATGTTAAACTAAAAAAAGAAAATCTTCAATCCCTAATGTACTTTATCCAAAAATGTCGCCAGGGTCTCTTTCAGCGCAGTTGGCTAAAGCTGCAAGGCTAATGTTCACATCCATTAGTGAACATTAGAGCTGGTCTGATCTCTAATTTTACAGTCATCTTGCCTTCAATAGCATGTAGGTTTTCTTTGGCAGGCTTCTTGTAATGATAATGAATTGATCACTGCTGGATTGCTCGAGAGCTACATGAGCTTTATAGACAGTGGGCTTAATCCTCCTCAGATTTACATTCACTCGGCTGCTCCAATTGCCTCCACTGTGGCTGTGCTGGAAGTGCTTGCCATAAAGAAATGAAAGCACCTAAACTAAACAAGATGTTTTTTTTAACAACCGAACGTTTTAACGTCTTTTTTTTTTTTTTTCTGTCTAGGATTCAAGGTCTATCCAGGTTTCAAGTAGTCTGAGGTCTGTGGTATCCATAATATAGTGTTTGAAGTCACAGACCGACCTGAGGACATGCCAAATAGTGAAAAAAGGATCCCTGCCCCATCACTTCGGCAGTTTCTATAGTCCCAGGCACCAGGTCGATAAAACGAACAGATACAGGAAAGCAGAGCGCGATGAAACAGTACGACACGGGGCATTACAGTAAGTGACACAACAGGATGCTGTTGTGTTATTGTAGGCATCATGAGAGACAAGCAAATTAAGGAGATTATCCTAATTATCCAAGGTGGCTTTGAATACACTAGTGATTCAAATTCAGGACAAATGAGGAGAGTATTACATTAGAGGATATGACCCGTATTTTCTTAACCCAGCCTACAGTTTTAAGAGTATTATAGCACACCACTTCTTGAGCAGGGCATAGACTCATTGTTTGGCAAAGTTGGGTGGTTGATTTTTTTAGTAATTTAGGTCAGACTAGTAAATATGAATTACAATAGAATCTTGTCCGATATAAACATTTATACTACTCTAAAAGTGCAGCTATCATTCAAAGTGTGTTCAGAAGTGAACGACAAAGGGAATGCTACAACATACTAGAATAACTTGCTTTTAAATGATAGGGCCAGTGTCACTTTTGCTAAAACCAAAATGTTGTATTTCAGTCTTTTTTCACACTCTTTGTGTTGACTGTGGAGTTTTCGATGACTGGCAGATTTTTACATCGTTGACATCAATCAGTAGGATAAAGATCAAAATCCTGTAAGATCTTCTAACACTACAGAAGCTTTGGAGCATTTATTTTATTTCACACACAATAGGGTCTAGACCGTGGAACATCTGGGCGCTAGTGTAACATCAATATACAAACAGCAACAGCAGCAGCTCAGGAGACAGGTAGCTGAGTCTGCTGTTATTCCGCTTTAAAAGTACATTTTAAAAATTATCCAGTAGTTAATTTAATGATGTGACACGTGTTGGTGGTCTACATGAAATGAGTTTTTGATGCCTGTCTAGTCCCTGGTAAAAAATTGCCAGTGCTAAACTGATTATGACTCTAGTCATAACTTCTCTTCTTAGACATGTCTGCTGTAACAGGCTCAAGGACTAAGGCTGGTCTGCTAAACAACAGCCGTGTGCCCACATTGCCATTGACAGTCCCATTGAAATTTTGCTCACAGGTAAAAATTAGGATCCAGCTTCACATTCCCACAGCATCTCTTGGTATTACAGTATTCAAATGCTTGTTATGGCAACACTCGTCACAACACTAGTGGTGCTTTGAGGGCCTACCTGCTCCCCAGAGAGAGGACTTAGTCCTTCAGAGCTTTCATTCTGCCACCTTTCAAAGCGCTACATCTCCGCTGGAAAAAAAAAAAAGAGCAGGGAGACGAAGCATAAACATTTATTAGCACTTCACGTTATGTGATTGTTGCAACACAAAGCCATGGAAGAAGCAGTCATCACCTGCTATTTTGAGACTCAAATTACAATTTCAAATTACAGTTCCTCGATGTTCTTCAGGTGGACACCTTTAACTTTCAGTCATGTTCCTGACTAGCCTTTAGCAGCATTTTAGCTTTTAGGATGAACTAAGCAAAGTAGAATTCTTTTCGTCGCTGTTATTAATATTGTTGATTGGCATCTGAAGGACAATTTTCCTCTGGGAACAACCTGAAATGTTTTGCTGCAGTAACATATGTTCGGGGCGGCAGGGGGAAGGTATTTGCTATTGACTATATGATGGGAGAATGCTAGACAGTAAAACAAATTATAAAGAGCTATGCCAGAAGGAGTGAAAACTTTAAATTATGGAAACAAACAGAATATTTAGGTATCACTTCGGTGAGGTTTGAGATGACTCAAAATGATACTGGGAAATTGGATCTTCGGAGTGTTTGATATTGGGAGCCTCTTCTAGGTTTAGTCTGAAATACTAATTTTCTTCAGAAGTAGTTTTTTTGGGAGGTGAAAGAGCTATTGAAATAATCCACTCTCCAACTGGCAAAAGGAAGATACAAAGGTGTCTTTAAAAAAAAGGTGTTTTAAAAAAAAGGTGTTTAAAAAAAAAACCAACTGGTCTCCTCAGTCTTCCTTATTCTCTGTTATTATGTTCTGTTATTCTTCCTAAGACAAATGACAGCTGACTTACGTGGAAATGGGGATGTTTTTTATACTTATATGGAGATAGGATTATTTTTATTATTATTGCAACCACTGAAACAAAACAAAAAGAGCTCCCTTAGGAAGCCAGAGAAGTTCTCTAGTGCTATACCTCATCTGAAGAATTTCCTGCCCCTGCCTTGCTGATGGAGGCCAGTTGAAAGCCATGAGGCTATACAAATGCCTGGTCTGCACCAGACCTAAGGTCCATCTCGCCCAGCATCATGTCTGTCTCCAACACTGCCTGGGGGCAGACATGAAGGAAAAAGAACAGGTCAAGTGGGGACTGACATTTCCCCAGTACACTCGTCCTGCCTCCAGTGCAGAAATCACGGGGATTTCCTGAGCCAGAGGTGATCTATTTTTTTTAATAACCATTAGTGGATTTCTCTTTTACATGTCAGTCGGTTTCCCATTGAAAGCAAAATCAATGAGGTAAAGTCTGAGTATTTTCCTGTGTATTCTCCATACCCCAGAACTGTCCCAATTTACAAATACACACCCTAACCACTGAGGGCAGACCCATTTTGCCAGTGTAAAGGTGCATGCATGACTTCTTCATAAGAATGGTAGGATTCTGTACCATTATAAAAGCAGTTTAATCCATCTAGAATTCTCCACACCAGGCATTATGGAAATATCTCTAAAAAATTTACAGCTATAAATACAATACATATATAAATGCAAAGCTGCATTTAAATCAGTCATATAGGTCTTAGTTAATTGAAAAATCATTGAACTAGAACAGAATAGAATAGTTAACTTGGAAGGAACCAACACCGATCATCTAGTCCAACTGAGTTAGTAAATAGTACTTAAGCAATTTCCAAGAGCCTTAGCCTAAACCCAATGCTACTCTCCCAAGGAATAACAACAACAAGGGTTAACTAGTGAAAGAAATCAAGACAGAAAGAAATAACTCCAGATTCTTTCATGGCACTTTGCCTACATGATTCTTTCCTTAGAAAATGTGTGCTTTACGTTTTGGCCATTTTATTTTTCATTTTATTGAAGAAAAGATTATTCCAAACAGAAATGTTTGATAACAGCGTCCCTTTCATAGCGTATGTCAGCTTTTGATGCCTGTCACCAAAATAAGTCATTATTTTTAAAAATACTGCTAAGATTCTATCACTCTGTTGTAAGACTGTGTTCTCTGTATAGTATGCCAGCACTCAGAAGTACGTGACAGCTATTCTAGTCAGAAAATTAACCAAATAAATCAATTCAAATAACATTTCCAGGGCATACTAAGGTAAATTAGCCTGGGACTCAGAGAGAGAAAGAGGAGCAGATTTCATTGGGCAATGTGCTCATATGCCAATCCAAACACTATTGCACAAGAAAAAAAGGGCCATCTTAAATGAGCACCTACTGAAGGTGACTTTGGCACGTCAACTACCAAATAGCTGTGTGGTTATGAACTTTCAGATACTCAACATCTGGGGACATATTTATCTTGTTAAATAAAACATGCACCTGGCCCCTTAATAATCAGCTATAATTGACAACTTCCCCATCTCAGAGCACTTTTTTTCTGCCCATACCGCATTGCTGAAAGTAATTAGACAATAATTAATGGTGCTTTACGTGTATGGTATTTTAGGAAAGACTCCAAGCATAAATAAGACCAATGGGTGTTTTGGTCACCTAGCACGTGGTCAGCGCGAGTTGGGAATTTTTTGATGAAAATACTCACTAAAGTCAAACTGCTTTATGCATTTATGTATCAGTTTCAGCTAACTTCTGTCAAAATACAGCCAAAGCCTCCCATGGAGAACCTCTCTGATTCCCTTCCAGCTCACCTAGCATGAAGGTATCATGCTCCAAAGATCTACAGCTCCAGACACAGCCATGGGATGGTTCCCTTCAGCTCATAACAACCTTCTCCATGGGGCACATATGATACTTGGGTTGCAGACTCCACAAAATGGTAGATGAAAAGCTCTTGAGTAAGGTTGGTTGTGTTAGAGTTTTCAATGTCCCTCATCATTCAAGACATCTCATAGAGAGCTGGTAACCTTCATGGAGCCAGGAGAGCCAGTCTTATGTGATGTACAAGGCACTGGGCGAGGAATTTAATACCTCACCAGGAAAACAGAGTCTTTTTCTGGTCACCCATATTCAAGAAAGATCAACTCAGAACAGGAAGGAAGGAAGGGAGCTATTTAAATTAAAAGACCTTGTTGGCAAGAGAACAAATTGGAAGGAAAATGACCATTAAGAGCACTATCAAAATGAGGTGCTAGAATAGTCTTTTAGCAAGAATAATAAGGAGAAGATATTTAACTGGTTCTACTGGACCTTGTTCAATTAGTCCATGAAAGGAAATATATGGAGTAGTTGCCAATGAAAATAGGAGACTGGACTTGAGGACCTTCCAATCCCATGCTCCTAATTGCATTTCAGAATTTCCAAATAAAATGTTTACATTATTCTGAAGGGCTGAGGCTTTGGCAGGCTTAGCCTTTTTATATGATTTGTCGACTTCCAAAATAATTTTCAGTCATACACACATGTATCTAGCTATTGATCACACATCTATCTATCTATCTATCTATCTACCTACCTACCTACCTACCACTTCACATTCATTAGTGTTCTGACAAGGTATGTTTCAACCTGGTTAATAACTTAGATGAAAAGGAAGCCTAGGAAAGGACCACAGCGCCCGACAACCTCCCGCAGGCTTCAGAACTACTGATGTAGGCAGGAAAACTGCCACGTTTTCAGAAGGACAAATCTTTCTTTGGGTCTAAAACAAAAGTGACATATTTCAAACTTAGTACAAGTTGGCAAAAATAACTTAAATATAAGTTAGCACTCCTATTCAGACAAATTGAGAGAAAAGGGTAATAACACTTATGAAGCAGAGGAGAAAAATAAGAGGAGGTCAGGTGAAAAAGTTGGTAGATTCTGTAGGACGGGAGTGAGAGTGGGACAAGCACCGTTGAGCAGGCAGTGGAGTATGAGACAAGGTTACTGTAGGGTGACATGTGCCACCTGGTCAAGCTGAAGCATGAATCTCACCTTGATGAAGCCACGTCATGGACACAGTCTTGAGCTAAGAAACAGGGCAACACACTACCTTGACATTGGCATTTGGCAATCTCACAAACAACTCGTATTTTCTCACAGTTAGATGCAGTCTCTCACCCCCCACCCTGAAAATTAAAATGGGGAAAACTATTTTACCCCATTTCTATCATCTTCTGTCCAACCCTAGACTTCATGAATTTAATACCGAGCAGGTATTCTGATCTCTTACTAGGTAATCACTTCATTGCCAGCTTCCTATTCTGTGCCGTTCCCCTAAAAGCAACACAGCAAAATACATAATAGGAATTTTAGCCATCAGCTTGATTATTCAAGTGAGATAAAGGTAAGGGGGCAGATCGTGTCCAGTTCTCAAATGCCCCATATCTCCATTAAGAGACTGGTCTAGGACAGACTATATCCTCCCTATGAAGTGGTCTCTTTGCTGGATAAAGTGATCACTTTTTTACTATTCCTTTTCTCTTTCTGAATATAGCACAGAGCGGCATCATTAGGATTGAATTACACAGCTCTCAGATAGCAAACCCAGAGGAATAGTGTTTAAATGACAGAAATTACTGTATATTACCATTTATGCAGATTAGTGCAAAGCTTGTCTCATGATGTGTGTCCTTCAGCTTCAAGGGAGCCTGTTTGAGTCCCTTCTCGCTTGTGTTAGTATAAATCTAGAATAATTTCATGATAGTCAATACATCATATCTGAATACATATCTGCAGCAGGGAAATCTCTGTTCAGGGTTACTACTTCATTAATTTCTGATTCTTTACAGCTGTTGAACTGCTGGTTAACTTACCAAAACATTGCACATCTAGAAGTTCAGGCATTAAAACGACACTAACTACATCAAAAGCAAAGAAGAAATGAACTGGAAATCCATGAATTAATCCTTTCAGACAGTCACAGGAAATTATAGCATGGCTAACACATGAAAAACTAATTTCCATTGTTCTTTTGTTAAGATGATTCATTTCGCCACTATCATGCTTTACTTCTGTCAAAACCACTTGCACATAAAACCTCCATTTGCAGCCATTTAAAATGTTAAAACCCTGAATGTGCAAAAGTGATCAGTCACATGACCTTAAATCCATTTGTGCATCTGAATCTTCAAAAAAATAGCTGCTTTTGTCGTATTCTAATTCTGGTAGCAAGCCAACTGGGGCCAGAGGACCGTAAGATCTACTTTGCATCTTTAATGACTCCCATGACACTCTCCTTAGTCATTCTGGCACTCAATACCTAGTGTGTAACGGGCACTCAAAATTTTAATCAAATCAAAACATCTTACCTAGGACTACCCAGGTCGGTATCCACCCCACCAGACCCAAAAGGTGTGGGGAAGAGTCACTTATCTCTTTCTCATGGGGTATTTCACTACTAAATGGAAAAGATCTAGCGGAGGAGCTCCCGTTACGTCCAATCCTAAGAGCAGGCCAATGGCCAGCGTAGGAAGCCGAAACGTCAGACCGACTGCAGTCCTACACACCAGCCAGGCTGAGCAGCATGCTAACAAATGAGCTGGTTTTGCTGCGGTAAAAGAACGTCTTCCTTTTCTTGAATTTTGATCTAGTTGCGATCTAGTTCTTCCCTTCTTGGTGAAACCGGAAGAAACAAATCTGCAAAAGGTTTCGGGTTTGTTTTCTAAAACAAAGCCACTTTGTCGTAGAAGTCCTAAGAGGTTCTTAAAAGCCACTTAGGGGCGAAGGCAACACACAAAATCCTGGGATGTACAGACTGCTGTTCTCTGCTCGTTGAAAAGAAAAAAGGCGAGCGAGCCCCACAGAGGGCAGTGTTAGCTCATCAATCCTCCCTCCCCAGGAGGGGACAGCCACCGCCTGCTTACACACACACACACACGCACGCACACACACAGGCTCGCACGATAAGAAAAAGGTATGAGTACATCTAAAAATCTCTGGTTATTATTTTAGCTGCTGCTGCACTAAAGCTTCCACTAATCTCCAAAAGCAAACTGTGCATTGCGTTCCTCTCGGCAGCATCCTCCTCCTACCACTTTTGTCCAACCATGTTTTCTTTCCCCTGAAGAAAGCTTTCCTGACTGAGCATGTTTTTACTTTGAAGGGTGCTACCTACATGCCAGGACCCACATCTACTTGGAGCTCTCCTAATGCCTTTGGCTTTGTGGTACGTAAAGCTGTGGTCTTCCACCAGTACAAATGTGCTCCAAGCCACAGGTTAGGTCCTAACTCTGCCCAGCCTGTTCTTAGATATTCAGCCGACGGCCTAACGCAGAGGAAACAGGCTGTTTCTGTATGGCTGGAGAACATTTAAACACTTACACAGAGGGTCTCCACAAAATGCAGAGACCGGAGCTGAAGCTGAGGAAAGGGAGAGTCTGAAATTTCAGGTTCAGTTTTTCGGTTTTGTTTTAGAATGAAGGTTCAGGTCAGTTCGTATCTTACCACAGAGGTTTCGCCCATCTGCAAAATGATGAGAAAACTTCGATGGGACCTCTAACAGGTATTAGAAATACAAAGAGGTACACCACAGCCATAGAACTCCATCAGCTTTTTTTACCGCTTCTATCCAGCTTCTACTCCCTTTGACAAAGCATGGGGATGTATGGAGTTGAAGAAAATCTTTCAAATGTATTATTTAGCTACTCACAGAATATAAATCCTTCCAGAAAGCATACGTGAAGCTGAATAATTTGACTTTCATCCAAATTCATACAGATTGAAACAGAACTCAAGTTATACAGGTTGACACTCTTATCATAGGGCAGTATCACCACCACGTGGGGTTTTATTTGATGTTGATAGAGCAATACTGTTGAAATATAAATAATTCCCACTGCTATTATTTTATTTCCACGGTTTTACAATATTGTAGTCAAGCCAGTTATACTTTTAGTCTCCAAATAGCTTGATTTTATACAAGTCATAGAATTACGATAAAAGATGTCCATTATCCACACGCAGATAAACACATGCACATACCATTTAATTCAAACATACATGAGAAAATGTCTCACCCGATTAATGGAAAAAAACTTGAGCTGACAAGGACAATAAGTGAAAAAATGATATTATAAGGATAATTTTGCAGCCACTTTTTATTCCAAAAAGTTGTATTTTTGTAAACCTGACATTTCCAAAACAGTGCAAGTGAATTAGAATACAGGTGAACACGAGCTTCTAAATACAGGTGACATCAATAAGAGTGAACACATTCTTCCAACCACAAGTTCACAAAAAGAAACACACAATTTTACAATACATAAGGAGTGACATTCTAAGAAAAAGGAGTGACAATGGTGCGGGTACCCTACTGCGTATGCAAACCATGCTCCAAAAGCAATTATAGTCTTCAATGCCAGTTTAATCAATGTACACTAAATGAACCAAAGCCTACTTTCATTTATATCCAAGAAACCCTAGCAAGTGGATGAACTTGGACAAAGGTAGAAATTAGTTGTATGACTCCCTTAATCCTTTAGTGAAAGCAGTATTATATATTCCCACGCCACATGGATACTATGCTTTAAACTTGTGCAAGACTCCAAAGTGTGCCCATGAACAGAAGACATTCAAGAAAGTCGATACTAAATATTGCCAAACACAATCTTTGCGCAACTGTTGCTTTCAGCAAGCCGAGTTACCTGCACATCACTGGCTTGTATGTAGGGTCCTTCCCACTTGTGTATGAAGGCAGAGAGGGTTGCCCTCGCTGGTACGCTCGGCATTGCAAAAGCCTTTGCCCCTTCGAGATGAAAGGGTGGCTTAAGTGGTTTACAGGCTTGGGGTTCACATCAAGCACAATTTATCTCTCAGATAATCCAAATGATTTGTGAGGTGACTTCAGTTCAGAGGCTGCTCCAGTATTTTCTGCAGTTTGCTGACTTCCTCATTGTAATTAAGCAAATTAAAAACTAGGTTTATTCAGAAAAACATAGCTAGTATTTTTGTTGGCTGCAACAGCCAAGTACCAGAGCATACTAGTGACAGCCTCAGAGTACACTAGCCCTACCGTTGCTTGGGGTGAACTGATGGAAATTCACCTCCAAGAGCAGATCCTTGGTTTTCAAACGAAATCGTCACAAAACATGCCGTGAAAGGTGGCAAATGCTTTCAGCTCTTGGGAAGTGAAATTCATCCCTGTGCTGTGGGCCACCAAAACTCTGAAATGACTCTGATCTTCTTGATGTCAAGAGAGAAATTAAATGGGGTTGCAACAGCACAGGCTCTGCATTAAGTGAATTTTTCCTTAATTCCCCCCCCCCCTCCTGATCATATTTTTCGGAGATTGTTT
>NW_008794631.1:2893754-2908094 GCF_000699145.1 Aptenodytes forsteri
TTTTTTCCCTTATCCCCCCCCCCCCCCCCCTCCTTCCTGATCATCTTTTTCGGAGATTGTTTTCTTCCTACCGTAAAAGCAACTTCAAGGGTACTATCCATAAGAAGACACCCTGCACATTACAAGCTTCAGGGCATAAACAAAAGATCTCTCAGATGCCAGATGATGGATTTGAAAACATTACTGCCCCACTTTTAAGCTTCCACCTGTGTAGCTTAGAGCCAGTGCAAAGTGAGCCCGCTGCAAAAAAATTGCCATACCAATTCAGCAAACCTTTCAATGAAGTTGTCCAAGACAATTGATGACTTTGTCCTGAAATGGATTAACTGGAGAGAACCGGTACAATGACTTCCCCCAGCTCTGCTGCGCAAGCGGTACAGCACAAAGGAACTAACAAGCAGCTGACAGATGGGGACTTACAGAGCCCTAGAAGCAAGTTCCAAAGCAACCATGTCTCTAGATTTTGATACAATTACATTTATTACGATTTCTTAATTTAAAAAAAAAAACCAGCAGATCTATAGCACAGCTATTTTCTACACATTCTTGAAGTATATTACGTTTTCATAAGATTATTGGGTTAGAAACTGATTGCAACCAACTGATATTAGTGGGGTTTTTTTTTTTTGGTTGCTTTTTAAGGAGTGGAAACATGCATCTACAGGATTTTAACACTAAGTACTGGTATGTTTCATTGTCAAATCTGACTATCCTAACTGGAACCAAGCAAGAGCCACAATGGAATTTGACAAAAAAAAAGAAAAGAAAAAAATTATGAAGAGTGTAGATATAAAAACAAAAGCATCTGTGACAACAGAACTACTGAGTACCTAACAGTGATGATACTAAGAATTTATTGATTATTTCAAGAATATGTCACTAATCTGGCCAACAACTAGATTTTCAATGAGTGACGATTTGTGCTGGATCAATAGCAGACAATTCAAGTCAGAGATCAAAAAAGTCCAGTGTGGGCTCAATCAAATGGGATTTACTTTTATTTGTTTTTTACTTTAACCAAGTAAGAAAAACATTTTTGCCTTGAGCCAAAAAAAACCCCAGTTGTCTAACAATATGAAATGCTAAATGGGTATTTTACCTTTTTAAACTCTTTTCTTCATATGCTTTAAAAAGATGTTTCAAAGGAATAACTAATCTTGATTTTTTAAAATATTGTAATGAAGCATTTTTGGCAGATCTGAAAGTAAATTTTCATTTAAAAAGTGGAAATGAGGCATTTCCACTTTTCAAAGGGAATTTCCTCCTTTTTTTGGATGGAAACTTTCAAATTCAGTTAAATTCACAAATAGTTTCACTTGTCCCCTGAATTATTTTTTCAGCAAATTTACTTTTTGGGCTCAGTTTTAGAGAGGTTTACATTAGGTTTAAATACCAGCAAAACTAATTGATGTCAGAAATATCATACTGTGAGGAATTCAGTAGCCTCTAATACAGCTGTGCAGTCAAAGGCCATCAGCCTCTTGTTTTTGCACTCTGATGAAAAATCTGCAGTCCACTACATGCGGTTGTAACAGGATTTCGCCTCAAAAGTTTTTTTCAGATTCTGGCTTAAGTGATCATTTGTTATATGAAATCTGTCAAATCACCAATGATTGTTTTAAGAAAGATAAGTGAATAGACTAATAGCTTTTCTTGTCAAACGTTGAATCAATACACTTCATTCACTTAAAAACCATTTTCTGCCTAATGGGTGCAGATAGTTAAGTTAATAAATATTGATCAATGCTGTAGTAATAGCAGGCACTTAATGCCGGGGGGGGAGCAAACAGGAACATGGACGTGGTTAATTTTTTTAAATTTGAAGCTATAATGAATTTGGCAAGGAAGAGCAAGAATAAGACCTGTTCTCAAGCAGATTTCTTGCATGTTCTCTGCATTCAAGTTTCCAAACTTCCAGCAGTTCTTTTATCTTACCCTTATGGAAGGAGACATCCTGCAACCATTCATTCCTGTTTCTCCTTCACCTTCTACCACAGAGCTTGACCCTTCTTTCCCTTACATGGATTTTATACCAACGTGACACTTACTTCTTATTTACACAAGGTGCAAAGTACAAGCAGAATCTAAAACCAAGTCTTACAGAGTTCCACTATTTCTATTCAGAAATCCAAGAGCTTTTTGAAGAAATATGGTTGAATTAATTACAACTAAGTTTCTTCTAATTCAACAAATGATTTGCTAAGGAATTACCAGTGAACAAAGTGGCGATCTGAAATCCAGTAACGTCTGCACCTTGACTAAACCTCCTTCTTAATGCTTGAGGAATGATGACATTCAGTACTTGGAACACCCTGATAGGGAATCTCAAGATCCAAAGATCCAAACATTTTAACCCTTGCATCTACTTATTTCTCTTAAAATTATTATATAAACAAACTTATGACTCGTGTATGAAACTCACAAGGCAGGCATAATATGCTCATAGCTTGTAGCAATTTATCACTTGCTTTGATAGCAACAGATCACAATCATTAACAGTAGCTTAAAAACTATCCTTCTTAACATTAATATTAATACGGCCCCATTTTATTTTTTTTTAATTCCAAGGAATTTGTCAATGCCATAGTGGCTGGCCCAATGATATCCTTCTGGTATCTCAATTGTACAGTCCTAGGCCACTGTCAAAGTACTAGAGACTGCAAGAGAAAAATTCCCAAAGGAAAACATTCTGTGATGCTTTCTTCAGTGTGCCAAAGCAAGCTACAGGCCTTACTACATGTCACCAAGGAAGCGTTTTCATCCTCTCCCATTCAAGCCAGTAACGGATAGACGCAGATACAGAACGTCACATCTGTGTAATACTTTAGGTTCTTTAGTTTATAAATCAAACACCAAATTCAACTCAAAAAAAGAGATAGTGAAAAGACTTTGGCTTATTGCCATTAAATGGTCTATATACAACATTACCAAGCCTTGTGAATTAAGCATATGAGGATTTCAGCTACTTTGATCTGCAAATCTCTCTTTTCTCCCTTGCATCGAAGTTTAAAAGTACAATAGGATTTATATATACATATATGTATTTCCAAGGATTTAGCCAGATATCAGTGCTTGAGTGAACTATATAGCTATTCAATAGAAACTATAAAACATTGATACAAATATAAAGACATAATCAATATAAAAAGCTTATATTTATAAAAAATATTTTTAGGTAACAGTCTTCCCCTGAGGGTATACCACATAGTTGGATTCATAAATATTGCTCTGCACTGCAGCTTGGTTACCAAAGTTCAAAGTTCAGCTCTTAAATGAAGTGTAAATCGCTCCAGTCACCTGACATGGTTGCAGTGGTTGCCTCAGGATATGTTCCCTAGCCTGTTGGAGTGATAAAGACACAGCATCAACGGGGTCTCCGAAAAATCTGGAGAAGATTCCTTCTTCCACATATGGAAGATACGAGAGCAGGACCTATAGGCTAGCAAGCACGTGTCACATGACTGGGCTTTAGTTTTCGTGGGCAGTTCACTGATTTTTCTGGACCCAGTCCCAACTATCTTCATTCTCCTTTCTGCTCTTTTCAGCCTCAATAATTTCTTTGTACCTCCGGCGGAAGAAGCCCATCTGCAAATCAAGAAGAGATGACAGTGGTAAGTAACAGTATCATTAAATTGAAACTTACTTTGTCAGAAAACGGTGTGCAGAAAAAAATGGCACAGGTGTTAATATCTAGTTTCTCCTAGTGCCAAATCTGGAATCATAGCTCTATGATTCATCAATATAAATGAGATCAAACCACGTCCCAAATCTTCATGAGTACTCTGCTCCTTATAGATGAACCACTCTGAGGAAAGAGTCCTCCTATATGAAACATGATTTTTAAAAAAATGCATATAAAGTATTTCTAATAAACACAGGCCAGAAGAGGCAGATACAGGTTTATTGGTTTCAAATAGAGACTAATGCAAAATTTGGATCTGAACCTAAAGCCAGGCTAGCACTTGGGTTCTGAGTAAATGCTGCCAGAGTTTTATGAACTGTGCTCTCAGTGTCCACAACTGCACAAAACAACAGAGATCAGAGGAATACAGTACGCCCACCTCCCAGCATCCAAATTCCGACTATCAGCCTTTTTTGTAAGAAACCCTCTTCCAGAAAAGCCCGCACCATCTACTGTCTATTGCAAGTGCTCCACCACCATTCTGAAGAGCTCTGCTGCCATTTCGGTGTACCTGTCTCCAGAAATATCAGCCCACTGCTGTACAACCACAGGTACTTCTCTTCCTGCCAGTAATCACTCTAAGTTCAGGTCTCAAATATTCTGTTTCTATTTCTATCCTTAATCATTTACGTTAAGATGCTTTGAAGGAAACCGATAGCTACAGCCTCTTCTTTTTGGTAAATTATTTCCCTTGTCCCATTGCTACCAGTTGTGTGATCTGCAGCTCAGAAGGCAAAATACAAGCCTGATCCTACAGAACGCAGAGCATCAACAATAACTCCTCCACAAGCTTTCAAGATACTGCAGGGCTGATAATCACTTTTGCATATCTTCTTGTTTCCTAAACCCTTGTACTTAGTTAAAGAAATGCAAGTGGTTTTCATTTCAGTTTGGATAAAAACCTCTCATATCTCTGGTTTTTTTAAGTCTTTCAAATAAACAAAAATTATTTTAATAACAGACGTTGGTAAGCATTCAAGAATAACCCCTCAAACTTAGCAGTGCACTATTGAGACCACTGAATCAATATTTTGTTCATCATAATTAAACATTTATGCAACTCCTACCACTCTAAACCTGTTTTTTCACTCCTGCTGGGTAAAACATGATGCTTTAGTCTTCCTTTATCAACCAGTTATTGCCATCCTTTATTCCCAAATTGGCCATATGTTGGAGTATTTTGTGCTGGTTTTGTCACTACTAAGTTTCTGTTAAGTTGGGCCTTTTAGTTTCAGTTCTTTAGCAACTTAAATTTTCTTCAAGTGTATTTTAATTCACAGGGGTCTGAAAGGCAGCTTGTTCAAAATGTCAAGGGTGCTTCTCCAGCAGAGCTTCCGAAAGCCCAGGTCCTTGCCAGTGCCCTCAGCTACATCCTGAATTCATGGCAACATGAGACCAGACACGCACCATCCTCTCACCACCCCTTACCTCCGCCACTTGGCTTCTGTGCAAAGGACACAGAAGCTGCAGCGTGGTCTAACAAGCCCCTTTTTTTTGATAACTGTGGACCACAGCCCTGAGGCATGCCATTAATCTAGAGACAGGTGTACCCTGCTGAGTGCATAGATGTACATTACACGCACACCTACAACCACTTTATAAATACACAATAGGTAGACATACACATAAACGCCTACGATCTCAATTTTACAGAGGTCCCATGACCTTCTGGAGGCCCCCACGAATAACTGGAATTAGACCTTAAAAGTAATTTGTTCATAGTCCTGTGCACAGTCAACGGACATAGCCTCTTTCCCATCTATCGTAAGCAAAGCTTTAGCTGCTTCTCAATACATGTAAATGCATGGATAATGGTAGTTCTATTCTGAAAAACCACCTCACAAAAGGGACACTGTTGAATTTTGGACGGTCATGTCTCCCTCGCCTCCTAGTATCTTTCTGAACAGTGTACACAAGGATTCAGAAAAAGAAGAGTTTCTCTAGTTCCCTATTCTTCAAACTTGCTCTAGAAGTCAGATCAAGTTCTTTCTGTAGCAGAAAAATATCATTACTAGTAATTTTTGTACTTGTTCCTACAAGCTATACAGTGCAAAGGATGTATTTTGAGAAGACATCCTCAAGACAGCACCATCACAAAATCCCAGTGAAATTTCACCGCTGATGCCAACATTCTTCAGCTCAATGGAGACTTGAAGCCAATAGCAAAAGTTTCCCTAGATTTTCACGGTCTAAAATGGAGGTCAATTATTTTATTGATAATGAAAAAAAAAAGTGCAAGAACCTACTACTCCTCCGTTGTTCTGCCCCAGTAGGATTAATCGTAGGTACTTATTTTAGTCACAGGAATCTGCAGATACTCCTTACATATGCTCAGGGAGCAGATGTGTTGAAGAAGTGGGTGCCATTTTTGTATTATCGGTTTTTATAACAGACCTACATGTTCTGCACATTAGAGAAGAAAATTGCCACAGGACTTTGTTTCCTAAGATTAACAAGAGAAGTTCAGTTTGTAGCTTTTAAAAACAGGTTTTAAACCCTTAAGGTTTCCATCCTTCATGCAACCACATCCTTGGTACAATAAAATCCTCTCGAAGTTATAATCAAAATTATAGAAAGGCTTTTTAATTTCCTTGAGGGCCAAACAAACAAAAGCAAGCTCCTTCCCACTGTTATTTTAATAAAAATTGTCTGTTTGTGAACATCTGCTTCAGGAATTATCTTTAAAAGTTGGTTATGATAGTTTTGGTATTTTACTATTTTGTTACTGGATACAGAATGCATTTGTGTAACTTTCCAGTGTGAGCTGAAGACCATAATAAATATTAAAGAAGCATGAAATCCTACATCTAGATGTGATTCCACTAGTAAGCTATATATGTTTACTTGCTGTAAATGATGTGGATAATCTAAAATTATGTAGAGGAATTAAATTAAGCGCAAGCAAAAAGAGAAACTGGACCTTAAGGATTTTTTTTTTTTACATTTTTTTAAAATAGCAGTCAGGGATTAGATATATTTCCCATCCCTGAAAGGCAAGGATGTGCTTTGTTATGGGATACTGTTCCTTAGCATTAACACTGCATATTTCTACTTCACGTGATAGAGTCCCTATCTATCCCTATCTAAAAAAGGGGTTTTTTTGGTAATGGCCATGAAGAAATCACAACGTAGTCATTGTCTCACAAGAGACCACAAAACCCACATATCCATCTCCTTACAATAAATGGATTTCATTAAAAATGACAGCAATATTAACCCATATGGTGAGGGCTGATAAGTGCCTGTGGCAAGCCGGAGAGAACAAGTGAATTTAACACACAGTGAGGAGATACAGGGATAATGAGGAGGAGGACACTTGGACCACAGCAAGAGAATTGATGCAACATGGGGCTGAGTATATATTGGCTCTTTTGTCACTGGGGCAGAAGTGACACCAGAAGGTCTCTTTTCTGTTGCTAATGCAAAGCCCTTAAGGGAGCTCAGAAAACCCAGTGAGGACAGCACTACGGGGACTCAGTCCTGGATTTCAAGCAGGTAGAGGAGGAGAGATCCTCAGCTTTAACAGGAGCATTGCTGTGATCTCATTTGTGGAATGGGTGTTTTACAGTGGGCCAATGGTCTCCGACCCATGTTTCATGGGCAATGAGTCTCTAATATTGTTCAATTCTCCCAAACTTTGCTTTCCATATATACAGACATACGTGTGTGTGTACACATACAGATGTATGTATATAGCAAAGGAATACCCAAGCCCAGAGCCGTGACCCCATCATGCAATCTGTGAGTTCACAACACCACATCCAAGGAAAGGACTGATGACAATATTTTGATCAGTAAACCTCTGCCTAGGGAAGGCACTCACAAGAGGAAGAGCAACAGGAGAACATATTTACAGGAGGCAAGGAGAGAGTACTGTGGGAAGCTGAAGGGTTATAATGGAAGAAGAGGCATCAGCCACCAAAGACAATGCAGGAAATGAGAAAAGCAAACTACAGTCAGCATTTCAGAGTTGGGTGAAAATTATTTGGGAAGGCTGAGCGGGCCCTCTTCAATTATGGGCCTTTCCGGTCAGTGTGGCTGAAAGAAAGGTCTCAGGAGCAGGAGACTGCTCAGCATGCACCATGCTTTACTCTTAACCCCGGCAGACCTCACCAGAGGGGAACTGCTACACCAAGGGCGCCATGTCCTACTTCATTTCTTCTGTGCACAAACACAGAGTAGAAAGAGGGCCATTGAAGACTTTGGGAATATAGAGATAGTCCCGAAATCCTGGGGCTATCAGTGTCACTCACAATGGATTCATGTCCCATGCCAGGGAAAGGTGAGGGCGTCTGAATTGTCTGTGAATCCACAAACTGCCATGTTTCACATCTACCATGATAAACTGCAAAGATGTCTGCTTACTTTGAAGCAAATCCAAACAAATTCAGGCAAAGCCAAACAAAATGGAAGGAAAAAGCTGGCCTGGTCTTTACCAGAAGTGACAAACAATAACCAGTCCTTTCTGGAGGTTCTTCAAGTAAGTATTAGATCTGCTATAAACAGGTGGCTTAGATTCAAAACCTGAAACCATCCATAGGTTTTACACACATCCTTTAATTTAGTTATTCCAGCCCATGTACCCTTTTCTAGCATAACCCTACTGCCATCTACAGTATATGCTGAGCAGAAAGCATGTTCCTGGCAACACTGAACAATAAAGCAACAGAAAATCTGTGTTACTTGTAGGCTGGGGAATTACATCTGTTATTGTGAAGTTATTTCTTGCCATGCGACAGCACTGTCAAGTCCTCTATCCAATCTTGAGTATTTAAAGTCTCTTTCACTAGCACACACAACTCCCTTTAGCCATCGTGCCAGGTTTAAATCCCTTAAAAATCACAGATAAGTCATATCTAACAACACTCGCATAAAATTACATTCTTCAAGCACTCAAACTGAAAACTTCAGTCAAAGTGATTTCAAAGTGTTGAATTAACATCACAATAAATTATTGTCTTTTTTTCTGCTGCTATTTTCTGCACATCCAAAGGCTAATCACTGAATTACTGGACTTTATATTTTTCTAAACTCCAAAAGTATAAACATTTAGCCAACATTTCCAGCAGTACCACAGTTCCTGTGGCTATCTCTCTAGGGTGCCAATTATAAGTATGTTTGACGAGTGATGATATTATGAAATAAAATTTAATCCGCAGTTGGGAAAAACCAAAGCTGATCAGAGGGCAAGCAATATCACTGCCTTTGTTATATTCACTGTTGGGTAAATGTCTAAAGCATTTTTATCATGCGCAGCGAGGCTTATTCTCCCAGTCAAATAAAAAGAGAAAGAGTGGATTGTAGAAGAATGGTTATTTTTGTATTTTTTTTAAAAAGTCTTTTTCCCATTAACATCATCCATTAAGAAACAAGAAAAAATTTATAAGAACAGTTACACACTGCTGTAAAAAAAAATTATGTCTTGATTTACAGTAATGTTTCTAGACCATAACAGAGCTAGGAATAGAGGTTTGTGAACGACAATATTCAAACAGAATCCAAAACTATATCAGAGACTTTTGCCACTTTTTGTACAATTTTTTAATTAAGTTTCTCTAGTGTATACTGAGGTACTAAGCTGCACACAAAAAGTATTGATTTTTATCAGTATGGCTCTGCTGACAAATGTCTTCTAATGGAGGTTACTGAACACAGTACAAACCAACAAGTAAAAAGAAAAGAGAGCAAAGTAAGTACTGACATAGGTGTAACTAAGAAATACAATGAAATTTGAGAAGCACTGAAGAAATCTCTCATTGAACTAGGCTTTGACAAAATACTTTGGGTTCGGTGCCTTAATCACAAGCTGTCTTTCCTCTATTATACAGTTTCTTTATCTAGTATAAAGCACTATCCAGCCATACCTGATGAACAGTCTGGACTTACATCATGAATCTTTTACTGCCACATGTCTTTAATCTAGGCAGAGGTCCCAAGCCATTCACCTCGTGGCCCTTCAGAAAGAATTAACTTACTCTTCACCTTTTTTGGGTGCGTGCCCCTTGGGCACTTCTCCCTTCTCATAAACAGTACCACAGCTAGAAAAATATGCAGCTAATCATGGTTCAAAGCGGGGCCAGGAACCTCACACCAAGCAAGATGCCACCAGTCGGCAGAGCAGCAACACCCCCAATCTCTGCAACGCAGTGCTGCTGAGATTGGAAGCATGGAGTGTTTCCCCATGCAGAGATCGATCACCGGTTATTAAGTGCATCTCACTTTACTACTGCTAAGAAGGCAGCAAAAAATACTTTTCACTTGGGTTCGCGTGGCCCTGGATAATTCTGGCAAGCCATCAGCTCCAAGAGGATGCACTGCTTCCTTCCTCCCAATTAAAGGACCCTTGCACAGTACAAGAGGGGTCATGAACGGATATTGTGTTATCAGCTTGTCCATAGAGGACTGGCAAACTGCCACCGCCTGGGCCCCCCTGTGAGGAAAAGGCATGTTTGGAAAGCAGCCACGTGTCCTGCCTGTAGTTAAAGGAGAAACTGTATATTTAGGAGGAAGGATGATAGTGTGGCTAAGGTAAGCTCAAGAGGCCTCGAGTGGTCTGGCTTTGATTATTCAGTCTTTCATTGGCTTTTTGAGAGGCAAATCCCTTAACTTTCCTGTAATGTAGGTCTTCATTTGCTCAGTGAAACATGTACAAGAAAATAAATACATATGCTTCAAACATCACCATTCCACAAGTGGCTGGTGTGTGTGTGTATGTGTACATATACAATATATACTTTGTATATATACACAATACTATATATACTTATGCAGCTGGGGAACTGAGGCAAAGAGAAGTTCAGCAGCTTGCTCAAAGATAAGTTCTCCTCTACAAACACTTTGTTTAGCTACTATGGAAGAATTTGATACCTAGCATTTGATATCTGATCCCAATGTATTGCAACAGATAGACATTGCTATGGCAGAAAAGAATTAGCAATGTACACGAAATTGCACTCAACTTTGAAGTTACTTTCATATAGCCTGGCTAACTGACTTAAGATATTACTGCTGATACCTAGGGTGAAGATCTTTAGTCCTCCATAGATTTTAGAAGGAATTTTTTTTTTTTTACATGCTGTAGTAGTAAAACAAGCATAGTTTTTAAACACACATTTTATTAGGCAGTTACTTTGTAATGTTGAAATAATAAGAAAAACTTTTTCTCTATTTTTGCTAAAAACAGTCAGTCAATTCATAAACTTAGCTCAAGCGATCATTAAATAAACTATTAATTTAACCAAATGCTTTATGTCTCTCTCAAAGGCCAAGTTTTCAAAAAACAGTCACTAAGGCTACGTACCTCGAAGTAGATACATAATTCAGACTAGCAGCATGCATGGAAAAGATGTATTTAGGTGTGCGAAAGAGATAACTGCATACAGAGATGGACACCGGTACAGACAATCTAATTTAGTACTTTGGGTTTTTTTAATATAACATGCCTTGTTGTTGTCACTGATGCTAGAGTGTCACCCCACTCTAAACACGAAGCCCAGTCATCAATAATTTGTTCCTCTAACCACTTCTCGTGCAACTTTTCTCCCAGGAGTTGTTCAGTTGGCTTCAATGGACCTACTTGCTAATGCTGTGAATAAAGCTGGTAGTTCTGGTGTCCACCCTTGGAATATCTTTGGCATGTAGGTAAGATCCAGTTTGCCTCAGACAAGACTCATTCACCTAGCATTTGATTCACTTGTGCATACATAATATATTTTGTTAAGGACTCAGTACCTACAGTACTTTAGAAATGAAGAGAACTCCAGTGACTGGACTTTTAAAGATCTTTCAGTGCTGAGTTCTGGTAACTTGAGTTTAATTGAAGCATGAACTTCTTGCAGGATGGTAACTGTGTACAGTAACTTGCACAACAGATGTTACCAGTATACTTATAAGTGTAATCAAAAAACGAATTAGCCAACATTAAAACTTATAAACACTTCCAAATAGTTTAAATATTTTTTCCTATTGCAAAATTTTTCTAAGTAGTTTATTTTTTGAAAAGTCATAGAATGAGCACAGCCATCATCCAAAGTTCATCTCTGATTATCAGTCTCAAAAATTAGAAAGAACACAATGTCTACTGCAGATATGTCTGGACAAATTACTATATACTGATTTCTTAAATTTCAGCAGGGAATGTGACAGTGATTGGATATATCATTCCTGTAAGTGCAATTAATTTAAGACATATCTCAATCCATATTATCCATTTCCTCTCCAAAGAAAAAAAGAAAAACTACTGAAATATTTCTGGCTTTATTTGAAAACCAGAGACTAAACATTAAAGACTATTTCTGGAATCAATAAAAAGTAGCTTTACAATCATATTTTGATATATTTGACCTGCCAAAAATATTTGAATGAAAGTTGTACTATGTCCATAATTATCAGAATAAGTTACTTTCATGGGTTTAGCTGAACCAGGAGAAAATGGCTATGGCTGGTGTAAGTCATAATACAGCATTTCCCACTGTGACACCAAGCCTAAAGAGAGAATTCAGATTATGCAAGTCACATTTTCTCTGTTATTGGCATTCGGGTCTGAGGGATGCTATCGACTTCCAATAAATACACGTTGTGTTCCGGCAGTGGGGAACCTTGGAACCTTAGGTACTTATTTGCAATTTTTCAGTCTACACACTTATTCTTTTTCTGGTTTGGGCTCCTGAAAATGATGGCTATCTTCTTTTCAGAAAGACATTCTGAACCACAACCCGACCTCTCTCTTGCCAGTGGATTCAATTTGTTCACACGGTGCCAGGACGAGAGCAACATAGCTGCAATGGCTGTGATGTTCTCAAAGTGCCCTGGCATACACAGCTCCCATTTGGAGGACACTGAGACCAGAGAGAATGCTCAGCCACAACATTACTGTTGTACATTTACATAGCTTATTTTATCCGGAAAGATAACAAAGGCATTTCACAAGTATTGGACACACACCACCACTGAAATGTTGCCAGCCATGCTCTGGAGGGTGGTGAACAAATACTACATGGCAGCCAGCAAACTCACTGGGGAAGGCAGTGTTTTGGCTACAACAGCAGCATTAACCATTTACTTGTGTAAGAACAAATAAAAGATGCCCAAACTCAATCTTCCTGTAACTTTCAGTCAGAATTCAAAAAGCACAGCAAATCACCCAAATAATCTACTGTAGAAAACCCAACATTTCAATCAGTGTTGCAGGAATACAAACCCTTTTGGTCTTGGGAAGCCAAGAGTCTACAAACATTTTGTGATGCTCACTTTGGTCCAGGAAAAGGCAACATAATAAAACACAGTTTTGACTGTTCTTTAAGAAAACAAGCAGACTTCAAATGATCCACCTAACTTCTCCCTGGTCAAAAAGTCGTTATTTATACAGACAACCAACCCCTTCCACTGCTCTATTCCCTCCTCAAGGTTTCCTAGCTGCTATACATAATGAAGATCTATCCATGTTTGGGAGGTAATACGGGTTTGGTTTTGAATCACAGAAGTTAATTATCACCTGACTGCATTTTTATTATTTATAACAGGATAATATTGAAAAAGCCTAATTCTAGGCCTACTGAACCTAGAATCTGTGTCAAAAAAGTAGTACACCAGAGAAGCCTACATATGAGATGGCAAGTAACAACTTACTTGTAGCAACTAGATAAATGGGTAACAAAAGCAACAAAATGAAAAGTTTATCAGAAAAACTCTATAGAATGCAATGATTTGAGCACTACGGAAAAACGAATTTTAGAGAACACAAATGAAGTCACAGTTTTTGCAGTTTTGATGGACAGACAGGACAGGTACAGGCTATGTAGTTCCTACAGGTAGGGATGATACTTTTATAAGTGAGACAAGCTGAAAAATGAGAGGACAAAGCTGGGCAGGAACTTGGAAGAAGTGTGAGAAACTAGTGTTGACATGGTTTTAAACTGAGGAGAGATGGTGGAGAAGGAAAAAAAAAAAGCTGAAAAATATGAGAGGACAGCTGGGCAGGAACTTGGAAGAAGTGTGAGAAACTAGTGTTGACATGGTTTTAAACTGAGAGAGATGGTGGAGAAGGAAAAAAAAAAAGCAAAAGGAGAAGTATAGACTTCTCTTAACAAGTTCCGAGGCAGCTGGTGCATCCATCTACATACCTACAGGGAAGACCTTTGTGAGCTGTGCAATCCACCCTTCCCATCATTAGCCCCTAGTAAGTGCTCTCACAGCAAGTTGAGCCAACTGTCTCGTTTATCTGAACATCAATTATGATTCTTAATTTTAAAACATCGCCATAGTAAATAATGGTTTATTCTTGGAATTATATGTACAGAAAGCAAGAAGCATGTGAACTCTGAATGGGCACAACAACTTTCATCAAAGATATGAAACAGCACTCAGTTTCAACAGGTTTCTCTGTCCCCACCTCTAAAACCAACATTTGAAGCTATACAGCTGTGATAATGGGGGGGTTACACCCACCTGGGAGACTTTTTTAATTGAAAAGTGTTCTTCCTGGAAAGATTATATATATAAATAGATTACAGATAGAAATACATAGATTATAGATAGATATATAGAGAGGAGAGAGAGAGAGAAAAAAAAAAAGCCAGACTTCTTCTGTACACTGAAATCTGAAGAGGTTTTGTGCCATAACTGTATGCGCCTATGCACCTCTGGGGAATTAAAAAAAA
>NW_008794631.1:2908120-2915120 GCF_000699145.1 Aptenodytes forsteri
GCACCTCTGGGGAATTTAAAAAAAAAAAAAAAAGGCAATTTTATTTCATTGCAGAGCTTCTACTCCAAAACCTGGCCACCAGGAAAGGGGGTCAGTACAAGGACTGGCCAGGAAATGGTAGTTAGCCTCTGCCACCTGAGCTGTAAATAAAAGGGAGAGAAAATGTTTTGGGGCTTGTAACACAGGATACAGAGCAACCACTGGCAAAGAATAAGTGCCGAGGTTTTGGGGTTTTTTTTTCCTCTGCTGGAAAATGGTGAGCTGTATGTTTTGGCCCATTGTAAAAAGACTTAATGTTTGAGGCCCTAAGTAAGGGAAAGTGTCTCCTTCCAAAAAGGGGAAAACAGTGGGGTTTGCTACATAGGTGAATTTCAAGTTAGCTTTAGCCTTGGTTAGCTTCAGATATTTTCTGAATGCTGAAACAATACGTGAGGCAATGGCAGCTGCTGCATGTACGGGAATACAAGTGTTCTTTTAAAGACACTTGTGCAGTCACAGAAAAAAGTCATAAGGCTTCTCCAAGCAAGAAGCCCAAACGCACCTTTGAAAAACCTGCTTGGGTCTGTCTGGCTTTTTTAAAAGAATTTCATGTTTCATAAAGAAAGCTTTATATTTCAAAGTTTGTCCCTTAAAGCAGTGCTAGCAAACAGCTGCATCCACGCATACAGCCTCTGTTTAAACGAGGATTTTGCAAGTCCAGCACTTGGTAGGATTCATGCTCCCCATTGGAAAAAGCCAGTTCAAAGCCTGCACTAACTCAGCTCAGTAGACAGAAGTGTCTTCACAGTATTTCTCCTAAAAACTAAAAAAAAGTCTTCAAACTCATTTTAAGACAAAGGGCAAAAACGTTCTGTCTAGCACGTACTGAAGAGCAGGAACTCTCTGGCTAATCAAAAAACAACATATGTGGGTGCTATTCTGCTTGTCCTCCTCTCTGCAATCCTGTCAAAAATCCAGGGTTTGGAGCAGAAGAGTGTCTTATTACATAAGGGACACCTAGAGATCAATTCTTTGTCCCAGGAATCCAAAAGCTATAAAACAGTGCTAGAAACCTCATTTTAGACAAGTCAGAGCTTGGATACCACAGGGACAGGCTCAGTTCAGAAAGAAGCTTAATGTCTAGATAAATAAGTTTAGATAAAAGTCCAGCTCCTGTGTTAAACATGCCCCAAGGAAACAAAATAATGTTACTGCAATGAATACAAAATCCTTGTTTTGCAAATCACTTCCACTACTGGCTCCACGGATCACTCAGCTGCCCAAATGTCCAGTCTGGTACTCACTTACACATCCCCCCTTTGATATCATCCTCTGGGCACAAACCGTTGTTTTTCTTTTTGTGCACTTTATCTAAAATGATATGGATTGAATAATTCACTCCACAACTCAAGCCAGGTCAAATGTAGAAACTTCAATCCACAGCATTGTAAAGCACTACTATTATTAATAGAATATCTATTGTGTTATAATATATCATGCTTCAGATTTTCATTTGCGTGGTGTATGCCAATTCTCCCCTGGTTTACGCATGCATAAATCCACTTGCCTGAAGGGGACCTTGTCCCCACGCATGGCTGCAGGCCTGACAGCTGAGGGAAGTGTGTGTGTGGGACAGCACTCCCCAAACTAATCCAGCCGTGACCGCCTTTCCCTCCTGAACTGTTGCCAGTGCTTGTGAAACCACGGTCTCGTCTAGCACATGGGTAGTTGGCCTGAAGCAAAGTGACCTCCTCCCTCCCCTGCTCCACTCTCCACAAGCATCTGGAGGCCACCAAAGAGATGCAGGCCAATCTCCGTAGTAAAAAGCAAGCTGTATTGCTGAGGGCAACAGCATGAGAGCCGCTCCTGCTCCTCTTGCACATGGGAGACCACAGGTGAGGCACAAGTGAGGAGGGTGAGCTGCGCTGCAGAGGAACCGGCAAGAGTGGGAGCACGTCCCCATGGATGCCTGCACAAAGGCATCTGGAGTGGATGAACAAGATACGAATAGCCACAAGCGTCAGGGTAAAACCAGGCTATCCAACAAAATAGGCAAAAATGGGGCAACTCTTGTCAGTCTGCCTTACGCATGGCATCTCATGGAAGTCAGGGAAAAGCTTCTCACCCCCTCTGAATCTGTACACACTGAAACCAGAGGAAACACGGTGTCTACATGAAATACCAAAATAAACAGAAGCAAAGCCAGTCAAAAACTGATCAAGCTCACGCTAAAAAGCTTGCTATGTGTGTATAAACATGGCTGTGGTCTTGCATGTGAATAAATAAGCTTTTATTTGAAGTGAAACAACCAGGCATTTAACATCACTTCCATTGACACGGACCCCCTAAACTGTGCAATTTTAGATCTACAAATAATGAGATAATTACCATCCTCATTTTATTGCATGCACAGTAACCTTACTCTGATTCACAGTAGCATTTTGGGCTGGAATGTCCCTGAGATCTCACTCCTACTAACGCCGTTAATTCTAGCAGTGTGCAATGTGAAATATTTACATGTATTCTAATATTTTTCTGCAACTTTAAGGAGCTGCTTACTCCATCTGCAAAATACCAGCGTATTCGAGGATTTGTCCATTGTGTCGCACCACTCATGGCGCAGTCGTGCACACAGTGAGAGTGTACCTTCCACACAGGGCTGAGACACAGTCGCTGCCAGCAAGCCCTGCACTGCTGCCAGTGCTCTGTTCCCTTATAATGAGTTTGCTCCAGCTCCTGCTCTGTTTTGTGTAAACAGCTGCCTTCCAGGACCACAGTTTAGCTCGAATTAATTTCTTAATAAAAATATAATTTAGTTTATACTCTAGTCCTAAAATTTGGGTCATTTCTAGCTCTCATTAGTGGTTCCAAGATGCCCAAAATTCCATCTAATTCAAATCTGTTCTTTCATTCCACAGTTAAAGACTAAAACACTTCTAATGTAAGGGTTTTTTTGATTTCTTCACACTCAAAATTTAGGAATGACTGTACGATATACTTGGCCAATTTTGTCTAACAAATATTTACAATCAGACAACTAAGATTCCTCTGTAGGACGGCAACTTTCCCATGACAGTTTTATCTCAGACAACTTTAATATTGCCAGTAACTTTAATAAATATAGCAACTAGTGAGTGCAAAGTATTACTTATGTATATTTATGTTCCAAAGTAAGACTTAAATGAAAATACCGGCTGATACTAGCAGCTACACACTTTTAATCACTTTTCTCTAAAACAAAACCTTAAGTTATTGGTTCCTTTAGTAACCATGCAACTCCGTGGATAAAGCACTGGAGTGCAGCTGACAAAGCCTGGCTTTTATTGCCATCTCTGCCACAGGACTCTGGGCAAGGCATCTCATCTTGCTTTGCCTCAGCACTTTTAACATCTGCATGCAGAAAGGGCTATATAAGCCTGGTGTTAGTTATAATTATTTGTTGCTGTCACTCGGAATTTCCCTCAAGGCTTTCATGCAACAAAATGGCAGCTTCTTCATGTGTACTTGAATGATCCCTATAAAATTTAAAAGAGCTCAGGTCTCAAGATTAAGCCAGGAAGCAAAGGACTGTATTAATTCTAGTAGAGACCACGAATTGAACTTGTGTCAAATTCTCATGGAGACTCGCAGTGAAAGGTGCTATTCCTCTTATCTTGCACATTTTCAAACAATTCATCTAGTGCCTTTTTACCTTCAGGAAACAAGCCATATGAAATCAGTCATATAGGTATCAGTAGCAGTAACACCTTTTTCAAAACTGTGTGTCATTGGGACATAAACCCTGGGCCTCTTCCAATCTCACATTTTTCCATTCTCATGGTTATTCTGCCATCTTAATTGAACAGACTTTTTTTTTTTTTTCTTCACTCTTTCTGCCACAGAAAGCAAACGCATTTCCCGCATGCCAGGAAAACAGAAGTTACGAGATATTCTAGACTGTGGTCAAACATTGTTTTCCAAATGGAAAGCACAGTCAGTTTTGTCCTGGCCAGTATATGCTTAAAAATCTTAAAAACTGACTATAAAAATACTTTAAATCTATAACCCATATAAAATTTATATAATCTATGAAGTAGATGTATAATCTCTAACACAGCTATACACACATCTGTATAATCTATAATAAGAACTGCATGGCCAGGTTTTGGCCCAGGTTTGTAAATCCATTTTACAGCCTCATGACCTGCAGCAGTATGTCCTTTCACAGCACATTGTGGCTGCGACCTCCAGTCCCGGTACAGCCAGCGAGCAGAGCCTGCAGCACACATGCTGCTAAACAGTGCGAATCAGGCTGCTGGACCTCTGCCACGGGAAGCAAAATAACGTTGGACCTGTTCCCATGTGTGCATTTGAGATTTACTTCTCTCAAAGACAGTCCCTGACCTTGACCGTGGCCTTTTAAATTTATGGATTGGTAACAGGGAACTGAGGAATGAAAACACTTAAAGCTCCTTACCCTTCATATTTACCACACCAGATGGCTGCTGCTAAGTGTCAGCATCAGCCCCGTTTTGCCATGTAACAGTGCCTGGGTACAAGAATTGTATCTTATCAGAGATGGTGTGTGAAGGCTGGCTTTTAACAGGTCCCGGTGCTTCTTGCTCTGGTAAGGCATTTTACTCATCTGGAACTCTTTCTTTGAGGGATCTGAAGAATTTATTGCTGGATACTCCTCTCCCCCAGGGCGTTTACGTCTTGAAAACAGTAGCTACTGACTGGTTTTTGCTAGGCATGCACCCAAGCTTTTAGCTGGTCAAGCAAAGTTGAACTGATTTTCAGGAAACCCTGTTGAAATCACTGAGCCTCAGTCATCAGAAAACCATAGAGATGTACCAAGTATCTAAGTGTGAGATAACAGCAGGTTTCTAAGAGGGATCTTCCTTTGTCCTGAAATGGTATCAGAGGTTTCAACTTTTAATAACCAGGCCCCAAAAAAAAAAAAAAAATCCACTTTTCCACTTCCTCTCTACATCATGAGAAACCAGGCCCAAAAAAAAAAAAAAAATCCACTTTTCCACTTCTTCTCTACATCATGAGTCTCTCCCTGTCCCTCACAAAAGCCTGGATATGAATTATAAATATTATAAAAAAAAAAAAATTTTGCTGGCCAATGGCTTCTGTAACGGAGTGGACAATTATTTAGTTCCTAAAGCAAATGGATGTTAAATGCAAGGATAAATTTAAGCTTTTTTTCCTGGGTGTTTATGTTGCATCTGTTACCTTACCTTCCATAAGAGCACAGCCAGCAACAGGAAGATGAGAATTCCCACCAGCAAACTGATGGCAATGATCCATCCGACAACATACCCACGAGGCTCCAGATTGTGCAAAGCCTCAAAGACCACCTACAAAGCCAAAAAAAAAAAAAAAAAGATCTTTTTATGATTGGAAGTTGTATTGTTTTCTCTTGTACTCATCTTATTAAACACATTGCATGGTGGCCTCACTGATCATATTTCATCTGTCAAACAAATATGGAATGCGTCCTTAGATTTGTGCCTTCCATCTATTTTTCGCAAGGGAATTAAAGCTTTCAAGTGGAATTTGAGTAGCCATGCATTGGATCCAAAGGATATCAGCTTCCACTCTGAAATAACTCTTACCCTGCCAACCCCCCACCCCACTCCAGACACTGAGCTTGTTCTGGTGCTGGGCCACCAAAGGTGCACAAAAGTTTGCATGAAAAACTCCATCCCTTGGATCGGCAGGGATTGCCATGAGATCTTACGTGGATTGTCTTATTCATCATGTTCCCGGCCCTGCCAAACACCCTGATGCGTCACATGAAACTGTTAACTTTTTTTCACAAAAAATGGGACAACTCGCATATATCCCTATTGAATACAAATCGTTCCTGCTGTGCTTCACAAGACACATTGTGTGAAAGAGGGAAGGGGGCGTGCAGTCATGGGTTCTTCTGGGTACACAGAGAGCAGTCCCCTGCTGTTGTCTTCTCTTTTTTTGTATAGCATGTATGGCAGGGAAATACATCCTACATAGAGCTTTCCTTAACTGTCTGCCTTAAGAAGAAAATGGGAGCAAATTATACTGCTCATATACACTATGTGAATTTCCAGTCTCTTATTTCAATCAAAACCAGTTCCTCAGTGGAAAACTGAAAAACAGTTCTCCTCAGTGAGGGCTATTTCTATGTTAAATTTTGCAATTTAATATCCAGCAAATGCAGAGAGGCAGCAGGGATTTTTTTTGAAGGTAATATGTTTGCTTTGTCTGGCTTTGTTTTGGCTTGTTTTGGAAGGCAAAGTGAGTTTTCCTCCTTCCTTCACAAACCACTGTCATCATCTTTGCCTAAAAATGTAAAACTCCTTCATAGATACGAATTGTTAAATCAATCTTTTAAACAAAACAAAAAATTTTGGTAGTTAAAAGTGGGTGAAAATCCAGGAGTTAGAGTCAGATACAATTATGCAACCCCTAGACACATCTTTAAGAGGCCCATGGAAGACCAATGAAATACCTCCATTCACTGGTGACACCGTTCAAACAGCATCATTTATGAAACAGCAAAGGGAACGCGATACCATACAACCCATATGGATGTTGAAGGTGGGCATTCAGGAAAAGGCTGCAACAGGGAGGTGATGGCAGCACTGGAACAGGGGCCAAAGAGGCTCTGGGCCCTGGCCAACCTCATCCTTGCAGGTTTCCAAGCCTCAGACAAAGCCATGGGAATCCTGAGCCATCGTGGGCAACAGCCCTGCTTCGAGTGGGAAATGGGACAGGACAACCTCCCACGATCCCACTGACGAACATTTCTGTTTCCATAAGCATACACAGCCTCAGCAAATACCCACAAAAATTGCAGGTACAGGTGAGAGAAAGCAGGTGAGTAGGGCTATATTTTGTCACAGTTTTCCCATAAAGAAGTACTCAAAGATCCTTTGCCTCAGTTTCACAGGCGAATGCTGATTAAGACCACAGCTTTTCTGGAGGAGGAGTTTGAACACAGCTGACTTACACACACTGTTTTTTTTCTATTGATGAGCATCCTGGTTTCGGC
>NW_008794631.1:2915391-2946667 GCF_000699145.1 Aptenodytes forsteri
ATGCATCACTTGCTTTGTATATTCAGTTGTTGTTATTATTATTATATTTCAATTATTAAACGGTTTTTATCTCAACCTGCGAGTTTTCTCACTTTTACTCTTCTGATTCTCTCCCCCATCCCACCGGGGTGGGGGGTGGGGGGGTGGAGATTGAGCGAGCAGCTGTGTGGTACTCAGTTGCTGGCTGAGGTTAAACCACGACAATGAGATATTATCAGGCATTTGATGACAATGAGACATGAAAACATAACAAATGGACAGGAATGAAGCTATACATAGATAGCATTATCCAAACATATTCCCATAACTAGTATCACAATGCTCAAAATAGCTCTCGAACATGGACCAGTTCTTCACCCGAGAAAAAGAATAATTTTAGCATTTCAGACATCAGCACAAAGCCTTTGTCAGACTTTTTAAGACATCTTGCTGAACAGAGAAAGTTTCCTAAGCAGCAGAGTTTCCCTCATAGCCAAGACGAGTGTAAGGGAAATACCAGACAGAGAGATCAAACACAAATCTTGTGCCTTCCTCGTATTTCTGAGCCAGCTTGGAAAGACGATCTGATGTGGCAGTCCATCTCTCATGGAGGCTATGGTTAACATCCATTTTGTAGACACAAGTCAGATGACTATTTCTTAGATGATAAGGCACTAATGTTACTTTCCTTTCTGACTCTAAAAGAAAAAAAACCTCCTAACATTTTAAGTATTGCCAACTTTAGCGAAGAGGCCTTTCAAGCAGTCCCTGGATGCAAAATGAGGTTGTGCCTTCTTTCCACTACTCAGAAAGTAAATGTTAACATAACACAACCTCCAGCACAATAGACCCGTGCATCCTTCATGCTTCCAAAAGACAGAGCCAGGAATAGCTGCAGAGATCAAATCATACATCATCTCTACAGCAAGAGCCCCACATTTCAGGTTTGAAGCACACTGGCTAGAATAGCTTGGCTGTAGCTTTTGCAGTCAGAGCTTGAGCTATAAGGGCAGAGAGCAACAACAGCTTCTTATCTATCCGGTTTCTTCTAGCAGTCTGGAATAAACATACAAGCATAAAAAACCCCTGTTCTTGGCTTTGTGGTTTGGAGAGGAGCAGGGATGTTGCACATGTTAATGTCCTTATCCCTCTCAAGCCCTCAAAATCTGCCTGCATTAATACGCAGCCACTGCAATGAGTTTTGGTGAAGAAGCAACCAACAACAAAAAACCCTAGCCAAACCCCAATCAAACCGGACTGAGCAGACAGTCAGTGTACATCACACGTCGGGAGTGTCAGCAAGAAGCCAGTACAGTAAGTGGTGGGAGGCCAGGGAAACAAGTCATCCCGGGGGGCAGGTTGGAGGCAGAGGGTGACGTTACTAAAGAGAAGTGTGCCATCCGCCGCCTGCCGCTTGACCCGCTGGCCATCGCGCAGTCTCTGAAAGCCAATCTTGAGCGAACCTTGAACTCCTTGTCCCGTCCACCCCAGCAGCACAGCCCCTATAGGACAGCCAACACCTTGGGGAGCACAAGGCTGTCCCCAGCCCAGCGCACTTCCCACAGCCCCGGCTGATAGAGAAGACAGGAGTGGTAAGAGCAACTGATGCAGAAGATAAGGGTTGGGTGGGAAAGCATCCCAGAGAGGGCAGTGGGGGCGCGGCAGCTGTCTAGTTCAGAGAAAGCACATGCAACGGTCATAAAATATGGAGTGGATTACAGGCTTGTTTTCAGACTCTGATGAAACGCCAGGGAAAGGCCGTGAAAAACACAGTTGTCTTGACGATATATGAGGAGTTTTAGTTTCATATTTATCTTTTGCATTTCACACTGTACTTGCGGGATCTGAAAGTGGGGAAGCCTGGGAGGCAGCGTAGCTCGCTGTTTAGCTGTATGTACCTCACACGTCAATCAGGTTTTACACAATGTAACTGTCCTTCTGTAAAATAACAGAGATCTGCACCCTACCACTGATTTCTGAAATGTTGAACCCGCATGGACAAGGGCATCTACCAGTTCATCTTCTACCTGTGCCAAACACTTGCTATATTCTGATAGTCTTAGTGAACAAATTGAAAAGAATCAGATTTTTTTTTTTTTTTAGTGCTTTTAAAACACCCTATTTCAGTAAAGTGTGTAGGCAAGAAGTTAAGAAGTTCACTGAGTAGGAATTCTGCAAATACTTGAAGTTCATACTGTGCTGAAGCCCGTTACAGAATAGGCACACGCTGCTGCACCGGGACTCAGAAAGACAAGAAACATAATTCAGCAAAATCTGGTTAGAAATACAGAATTGCAAAATTTTCATTTCTTTTTGCTTATGTGCGCTAAATGCACTTTATGCACTTGTATCATGAACCACAGGGCTTATCAAAAAATGCTATTTTATTTCTGTATTATCACCCAGAATATTTCTGGTGTTTCAAACCACACTGCACTGCTGGCTGACTTGTCCATTCAAGTGCCATTATACTTGGGGGGACTTGCAGTAAAGACACCATTCTCCTACACATCTGTACATATAAATAAGTATATGCATCCTTTTTTATATATTTATTTATTTACATATACTAAGAAAAACCTTGGAAGTTCTTGAAAAATACAAACCTGAGGTATCCTTGCTACCTGCTTGTCTCTATCCCTGGGAAATTAACTATATTTTATTGCTATTGTGTATTGTTCTGTTCCTTTACCCAAGTGTGTGTTTCTACCTGCCAGACTGCACCGTAAAGACAAGAAAATCTATAAAGGGATTGTTACAGTAGCAGATGGAAAGGTAAAACAACGAAATGAAAAACGAAACATGGTGAAAACAGTAAGGCAGCAAATAACCCACTGGAAAGGGGGCTGCAAAGCTGCTGGAGGAAGCACACCTCTGGCTCCAGCCAGGCTAGGATGTTGTGCCCATCTCAAAGGTAAGCTGGAGGGAACAGGCGCTTTAAAATGCTCAGTGTTTCTAAAAGGCAAGAGGGGGTGGTGGTGGGTTGCTGAGTGGAAGAGGTATTCCCATGAGCATTGAAAAAAGGCTGGGACGTCATGAGAACTGTCTAGTACCACAGGCTGCTCCTTCCAATGCAGACATGGAGAACAGGCCGAGGCCAAAGTCAGGAGTACTCTGTGCCACAGGCAGACAGCTAAAGCCTAGACACGTGAATATGCATTTAAATCTCTCTGCATATAAATACGCATATAAAGACCTCTCAAAAACACCTTGTAGGTCTTCACAACCATAAACTTCATTTTTCTAAGTTTTTCTTTTTTGTTGTTGTTTTCCCTGAAATATATTTGTTTATCATCACAAACATAAACATACCTAAATCCTGAGCAAAAAAAAAAAAGACCCATGCAGGGCAACCACTTGCCTGTGTTGAATTAAACCTGGGGTGACTGGGCTGAAAATGAGACAACAGTGAACTCTACCCAGGAAGAGAGAAAGTTCAAAGGCTTGATGAAGCATACCTGTGCTGAGCTGACAGCACCAGACAGCTATATGGTAGCCTTCAGCTTTACACGGCACTTTGTTGCAGGAGCTGTGTGCATTTTATATGGGGTTCCCCTTTCATCTATTCAGCTTTGCATTCCCTCACTTTCAAGACAGGGAGACTCAGAGGCATTTGGCCGGTCTTGACATAGTGAAATCCAGCCTATTCTTCCCTCCACACTGGCACTCGCAGAGGGAAGTCCTTTTGCTCCATAAGAGCACTCCTCCTCCTGCACACGAGCAGTGAGCACAGGACGCGAATCCTTGGATCTGGTATTTGACCACCGCAGTCTCATGGAGCTTATTGTTGGTTTTGCCTCACATGGAGAGAAGAAGGGAGCCAAACCTTCATGGAAACCCATATGCTCAAGAAAATAAAGTATGCCTCCTGATAATACCATGCCATCAGTTTCAGCCAATACATACTCATGTTAATACAACTGTCATCACAGAGCCAAATCCAAACTCTGCTCACCTTCTTCATATGATTTGTCCAATGTAAGAATTCAAACAGCCTGTTGTAACTGGAGACAGAAAATATATCATTCCAAATCACATAAAACCATATCCAAATCCAGATAAATGATTTCTGAAAACTGCATAAATGCATCTTTTTTAAAAATGGATTCATTTCAAAGACAGCCTGCTTCCCAACTTACAGATATTTACATAAGCTTTTGCATCTCCCTTACAATTCATCTACTAGAGTTTCTGGCAAAGCTGATATTTATATGGGTGGTCCTGCCACCACTGGTACTTCTTACACTAGCATCACAAATATCAGTCTACCTTTTCCTTTGTCTTCTTTACAGATAGTTTGCACTCTGATATTGTACACTATATTGTAGAAGCGCCCAGTGAAGTAAGGGCACCTGGTTCTAAAGAACTGTTTAAATGGGCTAGTAACTCTACATTTAGCTGTAGAAAGCAAAAAGGCCTCTTCAAATTTACCATGATAAAGTGTCTAAGAAAATGTGTTTTATTGTTAGTGAACACTTTCATAAACAGACTGAAAGGAATTCCATGCACAACTGTTCAGAAGGAGCTGCTATCCAAACGGATACAGTACAGCAGTCCGTGGTCAATGAAAAGAATACAGGATGGGCTTTAAAAAGGGAGGGAGGAGTATGAACAAAGACATTTTATCTCTCCTGTCTCTACTTTCAGCTGAATAGCTGTGGCTTGCAACAAGTACTATTCCCTTCTGCATTCCACAAGAAAAGATGGGAGGGGGGGCGGGAATTAATACCTTGAGCCAAATTACATGTCTTAAATTTTTCCCTGAACATGACCCTATGCAAAACATACAAGCAATGGCGAAGCCGACAGACATATGGAAAAAGCATAAAGGAGAGAGCAAATGGCACTCACATTAGAAAAGACTTGAAATTACAAATTGACATTACATGGCTACAACATGTCAAGCACGCTCCTTTACAGCTAGGGCTTCCCAGGAACTAGGAGCAAGCTCTTCTTTGAAGATTAATACAGCTTCCCAGCACACACAGTGCGCTTCATAATCGTTGCAACTCAAGGCTTGATGAAAGGCTTTCCGGGAACAGAAAAAGGACAATGTTTTTTTGTTTGTTTTCTTTTTTTCTCCAAGCATTAGATAACAATGAAATAGAGCAGAGCTTGCATTCCTAGATAAAAGCATTCCTAAATTTTGAACATTGAATAATAGTAATCCCACACATTTTACATTGTGCCTATCATTCTGAGAGATTCTAAAACCCTTTACAGATCAAAATATTTGGCAGAGATCCTGACTTCTTCCATTTCAGTTGCGGCATGGGTATCACAATCAGGTGTTACTTTAGTCATTAATGAAATTTTGCCATAAAATGTCAAGATTTGCTCTGTTCAAGCTGCAGAACTAAAGAAAGATCAAGCAATGCATTAACAATCAGGGCTGTGGGTCACTTATAAGGCACGTTCCCAGAGAAGGCTAGCTATGTTTTTCATTTCTGCTGCCAAGCCTACTTTTTAATGCTCTTTAGAACGGTCCAGAAACCTGACAAAGAAAATAAAACAGAAGGGAAAAAATGGTGTCCTGTCATATAAAAGAATCTCTTTTTCTGACAGATCTAATAAAATAGTAAGTTAAGTCTAGGGTTGCAGACATGATGGTGGAGAAGATGGTCACTGTAGCGGTGTCTCTACTTTCAGACTGAAGGTAGTAAGTAGATGCAGGTTCAATTCTTCCTTTGCCCATAGGGTTTTAAATCCAGTATCTCTGAGATGAGTGCTTTAACTTGGGACATGAGTGTCTTCCAAAAGTGCGTGAACTCAATGCTTTCACACTCAAACCTCAATAGTACTCACTGAAATGGAGCCAATGAGAGAATGGTTGCATGGGCTGGTGGTGATTACAGTCATTGGGGATAAAAGGATAACCGAGAGATGGGATCTAGACTATGTTCCTAAAACACACAGCAAGAGGAGAAATTGAAAGTAGTCCACATTACCTCTGATCCTCACGTGAGAGAGAAATAAGAAATGAAACTTAAAAATTTCAACAGGCAAAAAGAAAGCTGAATTTGGGTGTGGCCCCTGTTCAATTTTCATGCATAAGTATTAGGCAACTTGGTAGTAGGAAACCAAAGCCATCACCTCCACCTTCTCCAGTAGACTGTAAACATGGCCCTGTACAGTTTTACTTACAGCCACAACTATACAGTGAATTCATCTTGAACTTTAATTCCAGCCTCACACAGATCAACACAAAATGCAGTATCAGGTCATACATGAATTCCACCAGCTCAGCACAATGGAACAGTTAAATGAATCTCTGAAAGTTTAGACCCCCTTGCCCATTTTCACAGCTCCCAAAATACCATTAACACTTCTAAATATTTCATACTGGCACATCTGAAAAGACTTTGCTGGGGTTTCAAGTCTCTGCTAGGTTTTCAAGGAAAATCTGAATTAGATTAAAGCAGACATTAACCCTAGAACAGGAAACTAAACCTAATTTTGGCACGAATACCTCAAGGGTATTACAACTTTGTCTAGTACAACACAGATCCTCCTGCTCCACGTAACATCATTCACTGTGATGGCATGGTTATTGCAGAGAGAAAAAACACAGAACCACAGTTCACAGCACTGCTAGTCTAGCCAGACAAAGTCTGGGCACTCCATGGGCTAGCCCAGCCCAAGCCCAGTCACAAATTCCAGTTTGCGTAGAGCTCTCAACGATCTCCAGCCCACTGGGCTCAGGAAACCTTTCTCTTCAGGTTTATTTACTTACTGGTTTTTCTTCTGGGCTCCCATTGGGCACCTCCACAACTCTGAGGTCAGGGTCCACCCGCACCCTCGCCCTTGTGACGAACTGGATGACCGATGAACTGTCCTGAGATGTAAAAAGAGGAAGAATTGGACTTGGGGGTGCAAAAAAAAAAAAAGGCAGCAAAACCCCCCCAAACAATAACATCAAACATTTGCCAATGTAATAAACACAACTACAGTCTGCTTAGTGGAGGTTGGGTTGAGAGTTAAGTACTATCCTGGTTAAAACTCTGCTTTGAAAAAATATACCATATATATATATATACACACCGTAACAGACAGACAAAACTGAGTACATTATCTCAGATTAAAACAAAATCAGGTATGTTGGACTTTAAACACATCGTTTGTATTTGGCCTGTTAATGTTTCCCGCATTTACCACAAAAGCAAAAGACAGAACATTGCCAATCAACACAGGCAGGCTCAATATTAACCATCAAAGGAAAGTTCCTATTTGTTTTTCAAGTGAACAGAAAAAAGATATAGAAAACCTGGGATAAATTCAAGTATATCCTGAGGTAAAAACTTCTTAATTATTTGATTCAGTGCACTACAAATATCTTAACTATTCAATGTATACCTCCCCTTATTAATATATATTTCTCCAATTTTTACACAGTGCATTTTAACAGGCACATTCCAATAAGCTGCCATTTCAACTCATAGGTTAGTCATTTGTAGGCTGTTCACCTTGGGGAGGGTAGGTGATAAGTAGCAAATGGCATGTAATTGGTGATACTGACCCAAAGACATGTGTAAGCACTGTATGTCTTTTAAAGGAGTGCTGCTAATGGTCATCTTGGAAAGGACCCAGCAGATGGGATGAATCCTGGCTATTCCCAGGACTGAATTTCCCAGAAGCACGTTTTGTGTGCACTCAGTTACTTGCTCACATATTTCAGCATTTCTATAAGCATGTAAAAAATACCTGAAACTTCTGGCCTTGCCTGTATATATTTTGTTTTCAAATATGAACAAACATTAGCAGACCTGGTTGGTTTCAGCTGGAAAAGCTCAGAGCTATCAACTGCTTTAGGAACTGCTTTCTAATAAGGGCTCTCTCCAACGCTTTTAATCTAGCAGCTATCAAAGAGAGGTTTATTTTAGTAGGCTCACGTTATCAGCTTTCTCCTCTGATTATCTTATACCCTCACAATCTTACAGCATCTTGCCACAATTACACAGTCAGCATTTTTGTAAGTATAGGAAAACAGGGCAAAACACAGTAAATCACTAGAAATTTAAAAGATTTGCTGTCTCATTCAGTGGCTTCAGAGAAGACAGGAATTAACTTGCCTCCATTTGTTTCCTGTCACAAATGTCAAGCTCAGCACTAATATGGTCGTGATGCTTCTTCTTTGAATAATAATCATTTGAAGTAAAAAATTACAAAAAACTGCCAAGTCTCTGTTTACACAGAGAGAACGATAGATAGTTGGTCACAGTTCACATGCACTTACTCTACTTTTCATTTTTCAGAATGAAACCTTTCAGAAATCAATTCAACTTTCAGAAGTCTCTAGCCTTAACACCATGCATACAATTAGGGGCCTCATTTGTTGTTTTTCAATGTATAAATTTCTGAACTTAATTTATTTCTGCCTTAATGAGTAATGGGTAAGAACTAGGATTAACACCTCCATACATGCTGTTGATAAATAGATCTGTTTTCTTTGACACCATGATTTTTTTATAACACAATAGTAAAGAGAAGAAGGAATGCAATTCTCGAGTCCATTGATGCACACAAACATGCTTAAATTGGTATTTAAGACAAACTACAACGGAAGCACGTACCTTCTTCAGTATCTCAGTATTCAGCAGCGTGTAGACACTTATATCACAGGATTCTGCTTTTACTAGCGAGCTTAAGTTGCAGCGTATAATTAAGCAGGACCTGCCTGGTCTTTCACAGTCCTACAGGAAATATGGAAAAAGCTGTTAGGCAAAGGAGGAAAAAATTCAGCGACAAATTGTGTGACAGCAAACATGCCAGCTGACTAAGTTACATAGTAAACTGCTAAAGTACAGCACTCCTGCACTGAAATAGCAACAACTTTCAAGACCTGAAGACAGCTAGATACTGTACAGCTAGATACTGTATTACTGCATGAAAGCAAGGCAGGTGAAATTCAGCCCTCTACAGAGCTGCTGAGACACATGAGTGCCTGGGGCTGGGCCGCCGCTGCACACCAGCCCTCTGCTCAGGTCAGGCACCAAGCATGGTGCAGGGCCCTGCTGCCCCATGTGCCTTTGACAAAATACGGGAGCAAGGGCTCTGGTCACCAAGTGTGTGCTGCTATGTCAGGTAACTCCCTCCCCACTGCACTTCCTGAAACTTCCTATATCCATTTAAAAATCAGATAATTAAAATCACTAAATATCCCCACAGCACAACATCAGTATTAGTCTACATGCACCAAACAGTTGCTTTATAATGAACTATCTGCTTGAGCTCCTCATGCTAAGCCATGCAAAATCTTTTGTAAGATACACCATATGTTCAAGTTTGTCATAGGCGGACTTTCTTACCAATACTTTTCTGCCAGACTTTGTGAAAAAAGCAAATATTGTGTGGAAAATATTTTCATTCTCTTGAGGAACAATGCATGGGCTGGGGTTTCTGTGAAAAGAACAGCTTCCTTTGTCCTGACCAACCTGCAAGCACAATTATAATCACAATTATTACTCTGAATTAAAATAAATGACACAAGAAGGTGGGATTAACCTGTCCATAAAAATACACCTACATCTGAGCTGGATGTCTGGACTCCCATTAATAGTCAAAAGAGAGAAATAAGCGCTTCGGGAGTCAAATAATCCTAAAGAAAATATCTAAAGTAAGCCAGACAAACCATGCTCTGGAAATGCTCGTCTCTCTTGACTGGATAGGATATGAACATATCTAACCAAGCTCACATGTAGATGTCTGTGTTGTACATGTCTGGAGATGGAGACAGAGGAGAATAATCTCAGCAAAAGATATAAATCACCACACAGCATTTTAAGTCAATTGTATTACCCTGTGTATTACCTTTTTTGTAACTGTATTATTTGGTGCTTTGGCCAACTTGGCTTTTTCACAATTTGTAACAGAACTAATGAGATAAATGAAATCTTTGTGTAAATGCACAAGCCTGGACACTAAATCTGTTCTTTTACCTTCAGCATAAATACTACAAAAATAAACTTTTTGTATCATTAGTTTATTCACTTGTCCAGAAAAGTAGATGCTTGAAGCAAGTGAAACGTACCAAGCTTTGATAAAATGATCTTCAGTCAAGATAACCTCGCACTAGAAAACCCTTCTCACTTGTTGCAGCTTATGAATATTCACTGAAGAAAATATACTGCAATTTAATGCAAACTATGACAACAAAGTATCAGCAAATTCCTCCTGCCGCCATCCTTAAAACCTGTAAGAGTGAGAGAGAGGGAGATTTTCCCATAAACCACCAAGCGACTTTCTTATACATCTTGCTGTTGACCTCCCCACATCCTCTACTCTGAGAGGATGAAAACTTGCACCTTATTTAAATTAGAAATTCTTGAAAGAGAGAGAAAAAAAGTTGTTATAGTTATGAAATTCTGCATGTTCTGAGTCTGATTCTGCATTAAACTGTTTGTAGCTGAGTTAGCCAAAGTCTTGCCAAAAAAGAAACAAAAACCAAAGGTCTATCTAGATCTTAAATACTATTTTCCAGATAAGTGATGTCTATGTCTCTTGGTAAGATATACCTTTTCTGCTTCACTGGCTCACAAGCTCTTCATAATCTGTTCTTTGAAGTACATATTCATAACTTGTCTTTACATAATCTGTCCTTACATTCCCAACAGATACAGGCATAGGTAGCTACCCACAGTTTCCAGTCTCCTTGGGATCAACTGAAAATTAAGACTATGATGTTCTCCATTTGTCCAGATCACCTGGAATGAGTTTTCATTATTTATTGTAGGTAAGAGATTCACAAAGCACACTGACATTTCTTTTCTTTGAACTTTCACATGGGAATTAGATCCGGATCAACCAGAAGGTTTATGTTAAATCAAGAACAGAAAAGAGTCAAGATCTATTCAGTACTTGCTCTTTCTTCCTGAAAGTTCGAATTACCAGACACTTGGACAGATGTCATTAGATTAATGCAAGAGATACAGAAAGGACAGTATGAACTTCTGCACTATCCAGGCTTTTGGCGTACTCTCCAAATAGTCCTGCTTTACACCCTGTACAAATACGGTGTAAGAACAAAACCAAAGCAGAAATATCTCACAAGACTAAAAGGAATTATCTGGCATGAAGCAACATAAATCTGGTCCTTTCTTCTCTAAATGATTATCTTTTCTTAAACTGAAACTTGGCTACATCTTGTCCTTTTTAAAACACTTTAGCTGAAATGGAGAAAGGCACCTCCAGAGGACTAAGTCTGAATTTGGAAATACCCTTTCCTCTCTGCCAACTACGCAGCAATCCTACACAAGGCGGCTATTAAATTCAGTGTCTCTGCCCATGTTAGGAGGGACATGTGCAAGGACCAAGCACCTCCTATCACCTGCGCTGCTCTGGAACAGACCAGCAGGTCACCTACAGCCTGTTTTAGTAGCCCAAGACAGATGCCACTTCCTAGAAGGAGAAGGCAGACACTACTACTTGGCCTGCAGAATTTGGGGGAATTCAACCAGACAGAAATTAGGTCGTATTGATCTGTGTATCTGTGATCAATCAGCATATGCTGACAGCTGGTAGGCAGGAAAGGATGCAAGGCAGCTGAGAAGCACTCAGTTTCTTTTAGCACCCTTAGAAACAGCAGAGCCACAGAACTAGGAAAAAAGTAACAAAAAACTTTGAAATGGGTGGATCATGCTGAGGTAGAAGGAAATCCAGCCTTTCCAAAGGACTGGCCACAGTTGGGGTGGGTTTTTTGTTTGTTTGTTTTTTGTTTGGTTGGTTCATTAGGGTGACTGTCAGACACACATTTCACACCATCTCTTATTTTCCTCCATTTTTACATGCATAAAGGGAAGGTTCAGTCAACCAGTCAGACAAAACTATGGTAACTTTTCATTAAACTTTGTTTTCAATGAAAAATTCAGCTCTAGAAAATCAACCTGCTAAATAAAATCTTAGCACAAAGCTCCTGCCTGCATTATGCTGAGACTGAACTGCATCTCTGAAATACAAATCAGGATTTGACCTCATGTGTGAGCCTCTCCTTGTCCAAACATGGTGCTACCCCAGCCACCTATTTTTCTCCTTGTGACCAACCTCGTAATCTGGTACAGAGAGAACAAAATTTCTGGCAAAGTTTAAGGGCTTTGCATGAGCAAACGCTTACCATTTATAGATGCAAGAATTGTGCAAGTCTTTGAAACAGAGTAGGTAGCCAGGCTCTTTGACAAAGTCTTGGAGTTTCAGGGTACGTGACGTACTAGAGCTTTTCAGAAATTTCCATGTGGTCTCAGCAGCCTATAAACAGAAGAGGACTACCCCCAAAGTGATCTTCCCAGGACCTGGGACCTAACATCTCACAGAAATAGCAAAAGGGGGTTTTTGGAGCAGCGCAGAGGATGTGGAAAGAGATGTGCGTTGCCTTTGCACTCAGTACAAGGACTATACAGAAGCCACAGTGAAAAATCAACGTCCAACTCCTAACACAAACACCACCAAAACTGGGGCAGGGGGAACAGAAGGGAGGCTCTCTTAAATCCTACATTAAGACTGCAGATTGGGAAATAAAAGCCCTGTCCCGAGTGAGGTACCAAGCAGGAGCAGCCCTGCAGCCTCCCAAGGAGGGACTTCCTAGGAGCTGTATCAGAGCTGCCTCTGCTGAAGGTTGTTTCATTTTGTTTTCCAGAAGGTACTTACCATTTTAAGTCCTGCATAAAATCATTTGCGGTCTGGTGCACTGGCAATACAGCTAAATCTCCTGTACTGGAAGTGTACCTAAAATCTGTACCCAGACAGATGTAGACAAAGTCTACATTAGCACGTAACGCAGGCCAAACCAAAAGGTGAACCAGGCTAACTGCATGGCATCCTCAGCACCTGATGTCCGTATTACATACTCTTCTAACTTGCTCTGAGTCTGGTCCTGTGGTCTGAATGTGCTGCAGCCACAAATGAGCATTAAGTGCAGTCTTCGAGTGCTCCTTTGTGTTTCTTTTGCCCCAAAAGGAATCCAGTTTGTGCACTCTGTGATGCGAACCACAGCTCCCTGGCATGGGGAGGGCTGGGGATTTTGCTTTAAAAGCTCACTTCTGGACTGAACTAAGATGCTAGTAAAGAAGCACTCTAAGGCACACTTTGGTCTTCAGCCTCGCAGAACTTCTGCAAAGGGTGATGACTGAGGTGCGCAAAATACACATTATGCATGCTTGCTAAGAACAAGTTTTCAATTTTTTCACCCATGAGCGTGGATATTACATTAACTCCTATAAGCAGCACTCCTGAAATTCATATTCTTTGTTATGTACTAGAATGGTTACATTTCTACATAAGCAAACCCTTCTGGAACAAAAAAGCTACAATCAGTCTTGACCATACAAAATTCCTCCATAACTAGAAGTGATACATATTTTTTTTAATCTGACCTAGCAGATTTCATTGAACAGCTTTACATTGCAGAAAAAATGGCATAAAAATAATTTCAAAGGTCTTAAATCATTTTATAATTTTTCTTCTCTATATACAATAGTTCACGCTTTCACATATAGTCGAGACTACCACATATATAATGAGTTTTTTCAGTGTAAAAGTGTAAAATTTTTGTAACAGAACTGATTATTATCAACTACTGATCCTAGCCTTCAACTCCTGGAAAATCTTTCCAATTAAAAAAAATATCGTATTTTTGCAAAGAAATTACATTTTCAGATTTTCAATTCTAAACTGAAAAATTCCTAAGGGTGTGGTTTTCTAATGAAAACCCAAACATTTTTTAAAAACTTTTTCATGCAGAATTTATAACTTGATATATTTATTATGATTTGTCATTGTTCTAATTAGAATGAAGCATGTTTTGACCATCTTGAATAATGTCTTCAACTTTCACGTGAGGCAAATCAACATCAAGAACAAAAGTAAAATTTTCCCACACAAGTTTTTACTGACAGTGGTTTCTTTTTACCAGGCTGTCCATGTGTAGGGATGTTCCCATTCTCTAGGAACATCTTGTCATAGACTGCAAAACACCTAACCTCAACGCATCATGTGTATTTTTTTTTTCTAGTTTTTATCTCAAGTTCAAAGGCACTTTTGTCAAACTGCTCAGCCCCAAGGTAAAGAAAGGTAAAAAAAAAAATTCCATGGTGGGAATATCAGAGTGATTAAAGCCAGCACAGCCTGCATTCAGATCTCACCTGCATTCTTGAACATCGCTGGATGCCAGAATAGCCATCTACAATTTTCAATAGTAAGACGTTATTGCTGGGCGCCTCACTTAGACACCTAACAGGCCTGCTTCCAGAAGGTGGACATGGGACACTTTAAAATCACCATCTTTTAGAGAGTTTTAGCTGGACATCCAAAAATCTAAGGGACTACTCACTCATGAACATATATACGTGTATTCTCCTACTGTGTTCAACACGTGTGCATATACATGCAACATGCATAAACACGAAGAGATATAAGCCAGAACATTTGTACCACACAGACTGTAGCTGGCACCTTGCATAACAGGCCTCTAAAGGTCACTATAACTCTGCAAAGGCTAATAGTATTACTAATCTATCATCATGCAGAAAAGCAGAATATCCCTTATGTGTATTCTCCTATTGTGTTCAACACGTGTGCATATACATGCAACATGCATAAACACGAAGAGATATAAGCCAGAACATTTGTACCACACAGACTGTAGCTGGCACCTTGCATAACAGGCCTCTAAAGGTCACTATAACTCTGCAAAGGCTAATAGTATTACTAATCTATCATCATGCAGAAAAGCAGAATATCCCTTACGCTGCTTACCCTACCCATAAACAGCCACACGTTCAGAGACAAGTTAGTCTCTAGCTTTGTTAATTTACTGGAAGTTGTTGTCCCCTTAAAGAGCCCATAAACATGCTTGAGAGACAACGTTTAAATAGGGCAGCCTATACAATGGGTTAGTCTGCCAACTTTTTGTTGTCAGCACAAACCACTAAGCTTCTCAGAGACAAGACGTAACCACTGGAGAAAGCATGTGCATTACTTCATGCTTTAAAAATGCTGTATCTGCAACAAGGAAGAAATTCCCACAGGACGACTTTAGTAGACTCTGAATATTTGAAAAGTCTTATGGAGCAGGGGCAAACCCATAAAGCAGCAATGACTTTTAACCATATCAGATTACAACACCCTTAAGAAAAAGCGGCAGGAGGACATTTCAGAGTGAAACAGTTGTATGTAAAACATATCGCGTACACTCCACACACATTACATCCTAAAAAACGGCAGGATTTTTAATAGGGCTGTATGGGAATAGCATGTTGGATTTATAACATAACAGGCATCATCCTTTCTGACTTTCCCTGCACATGTAGGGATTTATGAGAATACTTGGGCTGGGCTTGGCACTCCAACAAGGTGGTACCAGTGCAAGGGGGACAATCACCACACGTTCCCCTGGGAACACAGAGGATAACCCAGGGCTGCCAATGAAACACTTCTCGCATTTTTAATCCAGGTCAGCCATGGGTTTAGGGGTTTTGGAGTTTCTAGGAGAAATAATACACCTGCTGCCTCAGCACATTCCCCTTCTACTATCAGTTCTGTCCCCCACCTTCAGGGTACTCATAACATCATTTCTGCTCACCTGTAGCTACTCTCAGAACATGGCAATTTGTAGAAAGCCTTTGGGGCCTTTAAGAAATTGTTGGGGTTTGTTAGCAAACATTTTAAGCGTTCAGGCCATACTGCCTGTAACATAAACTTCACAGGTGGACTGAAAGCCAGTGGCCCCTTCTAGACTTAACCTCAACCCATTTAACATGCATCAAAGGCAAGACCCTCCATTTTTTTCAAAGCCTCGTATCCTGCACAAGATATCAACCCGGAAGAGGGAAATGAAACACAATTTCCAAACAGGGGGCCGGAAAGGTCAGCTGAGGACCAAGCACAGGGAAGTGGAAATTGGCAGTTGGCACGGGGTTAAGTATGTGCATGTGATAGGAGTGTCTTGGACGAATGAGACTGAAAAACATGAGGAAACTAGCTGTTGCTTCCAATGAAGCATTAAGTACAATCTCCCTGCTGCATTGCTGCATATAAGAAGCGAAGTGCTAATCCCATATTTAATGATTGGCATTTTACAAGATAAACAGGTGAGCAAATGTGTATCTTCAGCTCATTCCTTATGGACAACACTAGACTCCCATTAACGCAAAGAAATTCATTATGGTATTAAAACTTAAAGTTTCCAGGCTCTTCCAGTAAGTCTGATTCATCACCAGTTATTAGCGACAGCCTGGAAGCCAGCAGCATTAAGCTGACACAAAACAAGCGTGAAGGTGGAATCCAGCCGTGAGTGTGTGTGGTGGAACCAAACCCAGGTCCGAACACGGAAAAAGCATGGGGGCAAGTTCAGGGAAAACGTCATGAGACACAAGATATTTAGAACAGCAATTTTAGCTGCAGGAAACATGCTCAAGGTCTGAAAACAGGTCAATTGTTTCACAAAATTGTTAACGTTGTTCAACTCCAAAATGAATGCCTTTCTCATCAGCCCTGGGGTATGCTGGCTCCAAAAGACAGTTTGGCCATAGACTTCTTGAAATTGCTGCCAGATAGTTTTTACATATTTCTCCTTTCTTATTAGTTTTTTTACTGTTTTATTTATGTATGCATGTCTAATCAGTGGTTCAAGTTTGCAAATTGGATAATAAATAACAGATCCACTTTTGCTTATCTTTGTTGCTAACCATAGCGCACACACCCTAATATTAGGGAAAAAACGTATGTGTGTGTCCTGATTCAAAGATACTGATTCACCCTATAGTAGGTGAACAGAGATGAATTGATAGGCATGGTTAATCTAACATGTCACACACCCTGAGAAAAAAAGAGTACTCACAAGAAATTCCAGACAAGGTCAGACTTTCAACAGTAGACAAATAAGTTATGTAAATATGATATCTGAGTACTTGCTCCATATGCCAAAAATGTTTAATATTCACAGATAATGAAACGTGTTTGAATCAGAGCAGTTTTGTTGATTCTGGCAATAAATTTAAGAGCCACTGAAACAACAGAAAAGAATTTTTAAAATTAACCCATTTTACACAACCCTTGAAAGATTTCGACTAAAAATAGCGATGCTGTTAGGCAAAACCAGTACTCCACAGATCCAACAGGTAAACTAACATGGCCATGAGAGACAAGATTTAAACAGAAAAGTGGAGATGCTAAAGCATTAAATCATGATGGAGTAGTATTCCACTGTAGCTCTGGCTCCTGCTCCTCCAGCTGAAAGGAAAACACCAGATGCACGTTTGGCATAAATCTGTGCTAACCTGATTGCAATGCCTGTAGATGTTTTTCTGATGCACTTAACCCTGCAGCTTAATTAAATAACCTGTTAACCGTGTTTGATCAGCATAATCCTGCAACATTTGCCTGGTCTTGGCCCTGCAATCACTTTGCATATACTTAGCAGCAATCCCCAGAAGTACTACTCTCAAGAATTAGTGCTGCCTACCCAGTTTAGTAAGAAAAGCAAAGATCTTCTGATTTAAAGTTGCTGACTTACAAGACAGCAGCTTCTTTCCTAGACAGAGGGCACTGCCACATGTACACAGTGAGAAGAAAGACCGACCTCTCATATGATTTAACTGCGAGGTCCACAGAAGGTTCAGGCCTAAGAATGAATGAACACCACCTTACATGGAAACCAGTTTACCTCTAACATTCATGTGCTCCTTATATATCAGCCTTTACCAGTTGAAATCCAAAAGAGTCACTGACAGGTACATTTCCTCTCCCTATGATGAACCGTGAAATGCTTAACACATGAGGTGGCAAACAGATCTCAAGGCACGTCTCTATTTAAAAAGCCCCTGAGATCACTTGGAGTTCAGTGTGCCGTCAGCTAGGTTCTACCTGTCTCCAGCACATCCCCTTCTACAGCCTTTCCTATGGTGCATAAAACACAAATAAGCCCATGGTTTTTCTTTACCTAACTGTTGGACTTTCCTCATGGGCTGTGTTGATGTTAGGATGAAAAGTTCTGAAGACTGTACAGATAAATACATTTCCTGTAGGGCTCAAACAACTCGGGTGGGATGTTTCACTAAAGCAGATTATTTGAACGTATCCAAAAGGTATCTAAGATCAGCTCTAAGACCTAAGCTCTCTTTAGAGGCAGTGGAGAGAAGGTATGACCTCCAAGAGGATGATTTTGCTGATCTATTGTAGACACTTGAAGATTAAATGAGTCATCCTCATTAAAAACCCTCTCCTAGGGGGTGGGGTGGTGGTGGGGTATTTTAAGTTAGGCAGAAGATGTCCTTTGTTTCCAGGACATCCTCAGTGTTCTCATTCCCCCAAGGAATGATTTATTGATACTTTTGATACTATCCAGTACCTTGCACAAGACTGGAATGATGTACTTTCAAAGTCAGGAGAGAAATGCAACAAAAGATGCTTATTTCCACTCTGATGCATGAACAGGGGGGTAAACCCTTCTCCCGTCAAATGGGAGATAGAGTTTATACACACAGATACCATTGTTTTTAACTCTTCCTTTCTTAGTTTCTAAATTTACATTTAAACCACAAATCCTGTAAGTTATTTATAAAAGAAAAAGGCTAGTTTATTAATCAGCATTTAAAAGAGGCATGCATGTTAAAAGAATTAATCAATCAGCTCTTTCCTGAATTTCCTTCTTGGTTTTTTGGCAGGAACAGCTTCGCCAATGAGAAAATGGTGAAAGGATGTAATTCTTATACTCCTTCAAAAAGAAAGAAATAAAAATAAAATAAAATAAAAATTTAAAATACAATAAAATTTAAAATAAAATAAAAATTTTATTAAAAAAATTTAGAAAATAAAATTTTATAGACTTTCTTCTTTTCTCGTATATTTTTTCCATACCTCAGCAAAACTCCTGATTACTGTGGTATCTACCAAACCTCCTGCTTCCTTCATGAATCTGGTAAGAGCTAATGTATATACCCAATTAACTTCATAAGACTTCTTTATCTGAGATTCACTTTTACAAAAAGGCAAATCAGCTGTCTTTTTCAAAACTGGAATTTCACATATTCAGCCAAGAAAATAGGAACTATGGGCAGTTCACAAAGTAGCAACACTTTCAGTTGACACAAAATATTAATCATACTGCCACATTATATTGACAGGTCATGAGTTTTGGGGGGAGAGTGTGTTGGAAAATTTCAATAACTAAGTAATTTGACAAATTTCACTTCTTTAGTTTAGAAGCTAATTGTGAGCAGGCTACAAGTGAACACGTCATGTGTTCCCATGGTCTGATTTAATACATAGATCACAGTACATTTTTGTCCATGTTTCAATGGCCCTGATCTTTATAGCGCCAGTCTTTCTTGAAAGACAGACTTATCTTTGTATGTTCAAAATGTGCTTTCCATGAACATTCTCTTTATCTAGCATTTGCAAAAAAATTCACTGCTTATGCAAATACTACAGCACTCTTATTGTTAGAAGATTTGGACAAAACAAATAGAAAATGTCACAAAATTTGTCCAACTCTGGTTTCACCTAAAAATCCAAACTAGGAAGTCATAGAAAACTTTCTGACATGTTAAGCAGTCTTGCTGTATCCTGAAGGCAATATCCAGCAATGCATGAAAAGGTCATTTTCAAGTACTGTAAATGCAGTGAACTCTAACCAAGGCATGGCTTTTGTATAGTGATTCAGATGGTTCCTGTAAAGAAAAAGTGTCATGATTTTTTTTCCACTTTCGATTTATTTTAAGGTCCTAACTCAGGAAAGAACTTAATTTTATGGCCAGGCACCCTTTCCTGTATAAAAATGAAATCTTAAAAGAGAGCTAAGTTCCTCTTCACTGAAAGAGCTTCAGTTTATCATGCTGACATTAGGAAAACGTTTGAGAGCTCTTTCTGAGCTGCTTTGGGGTCCTGTTTCCCATACCTAGAGGCGACTGTGCCATGCTGGACCACAGCGTACACTCCTGCCTCCCCTCACAGCCGTTCTGGGACAGGGTGGATGCACCAGTTTCTGTGACAGGGCTCCCAGGCAAAGCCAGATTCTGTTGCTATCACAGAGATGCGAGATGCTGGGGGTGGGGGGAACACCTCCAACTGCCTAAGCAAAATGTAGTTTCTTCTGCAAGTGACAGGGCTCCCAGGCAAAGCCAGATTCTGTTGCTATCACAGAGATGCTCTAGACTGGGGGTGGGGGGAACACCTCCAACTGCCTAAGCAAAATGTTTTGGAACAGTCATTTAAAGAAGCGGTTAAAGCGAAGGAGACAGGAAGGTCAGCAAATTTCTGTACAATACACTCCCTGGAATGAATTTCCTCCAGCAATCTAGCTATGCCTTTAAATATGGTGCCAAAATATGTGTATGTGAATGCGTGTATAGCAATCACTGAAATGAAGAGACTACAGGGGGGATGACTAATACAAAGGGCTAAAATAAATCTTGCTCTAAGTCCAAAATGTTCCTATACAAACCTTGTATCAACGGTGGCAACCAGCAGCAGCATAAATCGCTGCTGGAAAAAAATTTTCCTACATCAAGTACTATCAGCAAATATTTATATTTTCACATGCTGGGACTGTGTATATATGTTTTCAGAGCCAAGACCTGAAACTTCAAAAGACAGAAACTAAACAATTTTCAACTGGCTGCCAACAAACAAGGGGTTTTCTATGTAACGATAACAATATACAGGTTTGCCTCCGCACGTGGAGCATGCAATAGTGAGCCTGACAATCTCAACATATGCTTCAAGGAGCAGTCATGCACTACCAGCACTTTAGAAAGCTTTGACAGTCCTCCTTCGCTTATGGTTTTAAACATCAGCAGTGCAGTGCATCTTATTCTTATGCTGGAGGATAGCAACCTACAGATAATAATCAGAAATTACATTTAAGGTTTTAAAATTGCAAAGATTTCTTTTTCATTATACAAGTGAAGAAAAATCTCAAGCAGCCTGGGACGTTTCATGGAACAAGACAGCAAGCTTTAACTCTCCCCCTCAACGTCTTCCTGCTCCTTACAGACATTACTGTGCAAATGCCAGGAAGAAAAATGACATGAGTACTATACAAAACTGGCCTTAAAAATGTAACCTGTCATCAGCCAGGAAAGACTTGTGGCTCTGGGACTCACTCCATTTTACTTTTTCTGGTTCAGCGTTCACAGGAAGCAAATAATGTTTATTTCAACGGTTTTCTTTATTGAACATGACAAGCTTTTCTATAGTCCCATGCTCAGGCAGCCATTAACTTAAAAGGCAACTTGGAAAAGGAATTCTCTTCAACTCCTCCATGCCGTTAATTCATCTCCAATTCAGCTTTTCTTTATTTTTTAAATCTTAGTGATACCCGCTTTCATAAAGGCACAATCCAGGTCTCACCTGCTCAGACAGAAGAAAGAAGCATGAAGTGAATATGCCAAGCATAATAGGACAACTAGAGGAGTTCTGTTTGTTCTTCCAACAGGAGGACTTTTTATTTTGCTCCCTAACCAAAAAGTGATGGGAACACTGGACCAGGAACCTGGGGCTTGAGCTAACTGGCACACTCAAGGTTAATGGGAGCAGGATTCACAAGACTGACGTTTAACCCATTTTTCGCTCTCTGGAGATGATTCTCAAAGTCTAAGCTTAGACGTCTAGGGAAGCTCAGGGAGACTAGATGGCTTTCGTATTGTCAGTGGAGACCAGCAAGTGCTTCTCCAGAGTTGTTTCTATGCCTCTCTCTCTCCATTAATTACTAGAGTAAAAGGACATAGTAATTTAAAAATATTCTATTACTAGCAATTACTAAACCAGTAATTACTACACTTAGATGTCAAAAGTTACATGCAGGGAGGGAGTTTCTCATCAGAAAATCGAGGACAGTATTTCTTTCTTTCTCCCTCCTTCCTCTGAATTCCCCTTTATTCCATTGCCTAGACTGCAAACTCTTTGAAGAGACTGTCTTGCAACATGTGCATCTCACTTTCCAACAAGATTCTTATCTCAGCAATGATAACAACACAGTTCTTTATATCCTCGGTATTGATTCACCTAAACAGGCTTTTAAAAAAAATCAGTGCTTGCTGGCCTGCACGATGCATGCAGTAGAAGAAGTAATAGCTCCTTCCAAAAACCCACAAGCACACACAGCACTTGCTCTGGGTTAACACCGTGCATCTTCGATTCTGGTGACAACGTCTGACTGGAGTCTAAACAACTTGGCAGCCCTGCAGAGCTTGGTCCCTCCAAGGGAGGCGTGAGGGTCATGTGCTTACACTGCAGTTGGCTTCCAGTTCAAACAGACAAACTCGGTTTCCAACTGTTAGTCCCTCGTTCCTCATAATTGTGTTTACCTTCACTGGAAATAAAATAAATAGGAAGGCAACAATCTGATCCAGTTCCATAAAGCCAGCATCAGAGTAATCCCAGACACATTGCTAATTTATCAACAGCTTCAGGAAATACCCTGGTTAATTTGGTAGGAACTCCCATTGTGAAAATCTTTTTGGATGCCCCGGAAAGCAGCTCCTTGGCTGGCAAGTCAAGTAGCGCTTCCCTTGCCCTCCAAATTAGCTGGATACCCAAAGGAAATTACTAATCTTTCAGTTCAAAACCAAAACACACACAAGTATAATGAGCACTGTTTTCCTTTGCGGAAGAATAGATAATCAATGGCTTGAAGAGTGGAGAATATACATTTCTGTTAACACTAACGCTACTGTACTCTGGGTGAAGCTCTTCTGTGTCATCACCTAAACTGTTCCTATCACAACACTTCTACCAACAAGCTGAGGTATTTCATTTATTATGTTTTTAACCTGGCTTGAAACCTCTGCAAGAAAGCAAATACAAAAATACAGTACTAATTTGTCTTATCTACTTCCAAAATATCATTTACCACTGCAGAATTTGAGTATCTACTATGTAAAATCAATGTCAATGATGAAATTCCCTAGTTAAAATGACTTGTAAAATTTCTAGCATTTCCTTTTGGTTTAAAATTTCTGATAGTGAGGAAGTTCACTTGTTTTTTTTTCTAGTTTTCTTTCAATTACCCATTTTCTTTTACTTCTGGCTTTTACTTGTTGACTTGTTTCCTTCATATATTGGGGGTTTTGTTGGGGGAAGTGCTGCAGAAACTCCCAAGACCCCTTGAAGAGCATCTGAACATCTCTAAGGCAGAACTCCCACTGTCAAAACATCTCTGTGACCTGAATTTCTCTGGAAGAAAATCTTAAAGCAGTTTCTGCAATAAAGCCAAAAGCTTAGAGCGACAGGAACAGAGGAAGCATGAGGACTGTCATTTCCCCTAAGAGCAGCAAGATAATAATTCCTATTAACACCTCCCAGAGATACAGACCGTTCCAGTGGGCCATATGTGACACTCTCTTATTATTTTTTGTGCCTGAAAGACTAGATCAGTCAATACAACATGAAGGAATTAGCTCCTGGCACTGTCTGGTGCGGTATATGTGTATTTGAGACACAAACTCTAGTGCTTTTACTATGCATTTTCACCCATAAATTTCACTGCTGTACTGTAGATCAGAGAAGTGGCAAAGGAACTATTAGCTTTAAAAAACCAAAACTGTGATGTCATCAAATCCCAAATCCTGTATCAACAGTTTCAATTACAGATAAATGACAATTCCTAATCCTCTGTATTAATGCCACCTATTCTGAAAGGTCTGGCAACGCTGACACCTAGAACGGCTGGATTATAGGTATAAAGGTATAATTACAGAAACACCTGCGCTGTCTGAAAGGACACTATCACTTTTATTGTGGTCTAGATTCTGGGAAGTTCAAAATAAGCAAAAGCTTGAAATCTTCAATGACTATGCTTACAAAAATGCTCTTGAAAAACAGCTGTTCTAACCCATTTTCCAAAGTTCATGCCAACCTGCTGCTTTTAGGGTTTTGTTTGTTTGTTTGTTAAGTATATTTAGTCTATGAAAAGATGAAAAGCTCCATGATTTTAGTTCCCTTTTCAGTCAATAAAAACTCAGTGGGAGAGAGACAGGAGGAAAGAGAGTAGGATGCTTTTCCTGTTACAGTAGTAAGACTTGGGAGGCATGGGTTCAGTGCCTGGCTCTGGCACAGATTTCCTGTGTGACCTCAGGCAAACCATTTGGTGTTTCAATTATTTATCTGTAAAGCAGGGATAACCACTATCCCAGACAGGATTTGCTTGGATAATATTTATTAACATGTCAGAGATGCTCAAAAAGTCATGCATTAGACTCCTACTGACCATATACCCAAAAACAGTGGTTGAAATGATCCAGGGTACGCCAGTGTATCATGGACACATCTCTCATAAAACCATACTTGCCTACTACCACTCTTCAGCCTGCAACACAAATAGGTCTCACAACGGCAGTTTGAAATTTCTACAAAGACAAACTGCAAATTAGAAGAAAGGTGTCAAATAATGCTGGGGGAAATGCAACCTGTTGTTGAGGAAAAGGGATGCAAACCCTACATATATTTACTATCACAGTGCCCAAGGCCACACCACCCAGCTGGACCTCCTTCAGGTAAGCCATCAGAGGTACAACAGCAATGAAAAACAAGTTAAGCGCAAGATTTAAGGTTTTTGCCCTATTTTTCTAACAGCTATTCAAAACCATACAGTCCATCCCATCCTTGTCAGCGTAACTTAGGGTCTTGTGTAGAAATGATGACAAACTATGCCTGGAAATTAGTCCTTGTCCACTTGGTGGGTAGCGTACAACTCATCTAATTCAAGTGTGCAAAACAGGTGTCTTGTCTAAGACAATTTGCCCAGACTTCTGAAAGAGTCAACACAGAGAAACAAACAATGCCTAGAAGGAATTAATCACATCCTAGGTTAGATAGGCTGAGTTTTCTGTTCCTCCCTCTTGGCTATATAGGAATATATAGGATGACTGACTCTACAGGAGACACCAGTATTTGGGCAGACAAAATCTTTTAAGGAGACTCCCACCTCTCTGCCGCTTCTGCGAACACACACAGACACACACCATCTCCCACAGCACACAGAGACCAGCGGAGGGACAAGGAAACAGCTCACAACCCTTTGACAGGCAATGTGTCGAAGGGTCGGTGATCTTCCATATGTAAGGCTGGACTAAATAAAACATTAAAATGCAATGCCACGGAAAATGAGACATAGGCTGGAGAATTAATTCAGTCTAATTGGAGAATTCATAGAATCATAGAATCATTAAGGTTGGAAAAGACCTCTAAGATCACCGAGTCCAACCATCAACCCAACACCACCATAATTGACTCAGTCTATACAACACTGGTGCCTCGTACAAGATCCCAAATCTGTTGATCGGTGATTCTGTCTTTAGTGCCCATCTGTAAGCCATATATATATATATTTATCTCATACCTTTCAACAGCACAAATCTTGGAAACCTGCTTAGAAAGGTCTTATTGGATCTATATTTACACAGCTTCAGTGACATAGTTACCTGCATCTGAGGGATGGTAATACTTTTCAGCCAAAAGGCTAGAAAAGTAGCTAACAACAAAGAAAGTATAATACTTCTTTTCAAGTAGCCCAAAGAGCTGGTTCTGTCTCACAAAGACAGATTACTCTGAACTTCAGCAATAAATTTACCTCAGTAGTTAGGTTTCCCTCTCTTGGCCACCACAGTATAAATGATGGTATTTTAGTGGTTTAACAAAAGCTTTGAAAGTAATAGATAAATATTAGAAATGAAATCTAAGAATGTGTCTCCTTTGCCACAATTAATTTTTATTTTCTTCGTAGTTGACACCAAATCATCTTTTGAAAAACGTTGTGTTGAAAGAATAAATTTCTCTGTTACTGACATTTGTTAAAAGAACACTCAAAAAGAGCAAATTATAACATAGGCTACAGAAAAATAGATATTGATAATGTATTCAGACCTAGCTAGCGTTTTTGCAGATAACCACAGAAGAAAACAGGAACGTGAGTCAGCTTGGTAACACATCCTGCTGATATTACATACACCATTTAATCAGGGAGGACTCTGATTAAGACTCAATCCTCTTTGGAGATGTGACTCAGGGAAGTGTTCTCTGCATTTCCTTCAGGATTAGCCTGACCTAGTTTTACACCACATTGTAGGAAATCAGGAACACACAACCGGCTCCTTGCCCTAGGTGAGGGACAGCAGTCAACAGCTGGAGGGGCTCAGCTGCTTATGATGATCTGGCCACAGATACAAAGAACCTTTTATTGTCTAAAAAAGCAACTGATTCATCTAGTTCTGCTGGACTTTTTTTGTTTCAGTCATCGATAGCTCTCAGTGCCTCTCTGGGCTCAGAACACATCATAACGTACTCACCATCATCTGCTGAACGTGAAATATTTCGGCTCCAGTAGCAGAGAGGCGGTTTGGAAATGAAATGTCAAGAAAAGCTCCAGGGAGAGTGCTTGGTCCAGCATTGTAAACCTATAAGACAAAGATGCATACAAATGTATAAAAAAAAAAAATCAATAAAAATAAAATTACATATAAAACTGCTCATAAATGGGAAACTACTGTAGAACCAGAGCTGGGAGCATAGGTAAATTTGAAAAAATTCAAATACTATGCAAGTTTGTCAATGTCTTCAGACTAAGACTTCTTTTGTAAGTATCAGGATGAAGTCAAAGGTTTAGCTTATCTAACAGTCTTTAGGCATAGCTCATATATCAAGTGAGAAGCAGTTTTGCAGGATAATTACCAGTCATCAATACAAATAGCATGAGACTTCTACCTTATATACAGAGACACTGCTAGTACTCTTTGAGTGTTTTGGTAACACCATCCGGAAAACTGTAAGAAATATTGCTGTCTCAGTTAACATTCTCATTTCCATCTGGTAACCACTGCATTATATTCTGCATATGTTTTCCTTATGGAGCAGAAGCCAAAGTAATGATGATTGTGACTACCGGATGGCAGGTTTGCTGAGTGAGTTGCCAGGAAATGCATGTGAACAACTTCCATTCAAGTTCTGGGGTTTCCAATTAAATGAAACTTAGTGGAAAACATTGGCTTTCTATCACACACCCCCCCCCCAAATTTTCAACAAAAACTCAAAGAATTTCCAGCCCACCACTGAAACGTATCCACTGAAAATTCCAAAATTTGTGGGGTTTTGCTGAAAAGAAACAATCCATGGAAAAATTTCAGTGAAAATAAGTTTTCATGTCTATCTACATCTTTTTATTAGGAAAAATATTTCCTGGTTGTTTCTAACATTACATATATAAGTGCATACAGTAAAAACATTTAGCCCATTAGAATATTTATCCACACCAAGAGTACTGTCAAAAGATGTAGGAATCAGTTGTTAATTGTGTAAAGTACAAATATTAAAACCAACAGGTTTTCATTCTTCAAACACTGTTTATATTTGAAGAAATGCCTGACTGATAAAGAGAATTGGTTCGCAATGCCAAATCCTTAAAAAAACCCTGAGGCTCCAGGCAGGGGGAGAAATCCCACTACAAATGCATGATAAATGCTGCATGAAATACAAACATAATGTTTCATGTTAGACATTTAAAAAAACTTGGTTATCTCACTGAGATCAGATACAAGAGTTAATGTAGAAAAGACATTTTCACTGCACATCTTGTTACCCCCCAAAAATGAAGCATAGATCTGTTTCCTTATTAACATTGGACATAGTATAGATTTTCACATATAAAAACCGCTATAAAGCCCCATATTTTTGTAAAACATCTCTTTTTCTTGGTTAAGAAACTATTACTTTTCTCCATCTGGAGAAGTTTAATAAATGGCAGGCAAATCATTAAAAACAATTAAGCAAACAGTGATACAAACCATGCTTTGCCCATTATGAAACTCTACCCTTTCTCTCTGACACACACAGTTATGAGGTTTACCATGTTACTGGAGAACAGATCTGTGACTTGTTACAGTATAATATTCTACTTCTATATGGAAAAAAATTATTACTGTTGCAACTTCTAAGTGTGTGCATGAGAGACAAGAGGATGGGGCAGGACAAATGGTGGCTCTGCCAATATATAGATTCTCTCTCCCTTACCTGTTATCACTTTGTTTTATTGAAAATATTCATCTAGTTAAAGGATCAGCACATCTGTTCTTTATCTGTTTTTAACCAATAACTGGCTATGGGGGGGAGGGAGAGGGGAAGACCTATAAACCCTCAAGAATGAAATCAGAATCACAAGAATTAATAGCCTGGTTCACAAAAGCTTTAACGTCCTGAAATCCTGCTTTCACTCCTTTTCAGTAAATAGCTAAGGGCACTGCATGACAGTGGGGGCTTAATTGCTCTGGACCACAGTCTGTCCATGGAGGAAGACATGTGTTATTCATTATGAGCTGAGTGGCATTCATGCCTAGGAGAACAGAAAGGGGAAAAAAGGCAAAAGACTATTTTTCACAATAAATGATTCTCCCACTTCTGCATGATTTCTCATTCCCTAGTTCCACCTAGCGGTCAAAAAGGATTTGAAGTGCTCATAATACATACAGTCACGGCAGCGAGACAAGGTCATTTCGGCCGCATCACAAGAGTTTGTTATAATAAATCATCCATATGTTTTGCTACATCAGGAACCCATCTAACTGCCATGTGAAGTGTAATCTATAGATAATACTTGAGTAACACTGAGATGCTATGAGACATTTAATGAAACCTTCTCACACCTGTCTTTTTAGCATCACAGTCTCTTCCCTGTGCTGTACTCTTATCAGTAGTGCTATAAACATTTTCATACTGGGGGCGTTTAGCATGTCTGAATCCCTTGCACAGGTATGTGTTTGTTCTCATGGATAAAGGTTGCCCACTCCTCTGCTCAATGACCTTGCCACTAAAAAGAATTACTCCTCCCTTTTGAACCTGCAACTGCATCCAAGATGTGGCACTTGATTAACTAGAGCTCTTCACTCAGCACGTGATGAAAGGTAAAAGAGAAAAATATGGTAGCAGCTTCATTCCTATGGAAGTGAGATGCCCTATTTGCAATTCTTGTTATAATATATTCAGATAAGGAAATATACCATCCCTGCATGCTGCAAATATTGCATCCAATCAAGAATGCGTTGCACAGCATACTGTGATTCAGAAATATGCACCAAAGCCCATGCCACGCTCAGAAGAGACACAAAACCAGAATGTGCTGTCAAGCAGGAAAGCAGTCAAAATAAGGATCAGTTTTACCTGCAGCGTGAAGTTGAGAGACTGGAAAAGACATTCGTGGTTTTCCAACTGAACAAAGTTGGATGCTTCCACAGAATCACCGTAGAAAAATGAAGTAGGGAAGACTTCTCTGAAAGATCAAGACACAGATTTAGTAAGCTGTGTTTGTCACCAAAATTAAATATATTTGAGGCAAGCTGAATTGCACCCCTTGCTTTCTGGGTTGAAATTCTATGGGACCATTTTACATTAATCTATTATTTGTGATTTGATTTCCTCTTGACAACACTAGACTATACAAGCAGCATCTCAACTGACCCGGGTTAACATCCCATCACTGAAGCAGACTTCTGCTGATTACTTATCTCTTTTTCTCCTTTCCTATCACAAAACCTCTTCTCCAGGGCCCCCTGCCATGGATGATTTGTACAAGTCCTATAGCTTGTGTAACACAGGAAATCATTGCACTACCAAGTTAATCTGAAGAAACAGTTACTAATAGGAATACTTTCAGTTACATATTCACTAAAGTAACATTTCAATTTTATCTACTATTTACATAGCATTGCAGGAATAAACACTTCATTAATTATCTGAGCTTCACTACCTTTATGATTAGCAGATGATTAAAGGGAAGAGTAGAGGGGGATATGACTTGCTTTCAACTGCAGTGGCACAGGCGAAGTCTCCTCAACTACTCTTATCATCTTATCACAAAGTAAAACACAATAGAGTTTTATCAGAAAAGACTTGGAAGCACAACACAGTACCTGGAAATCCTGCAGAAGAGGACTAGGAGTGCTTTAAGCATCCTTTGTGCCTCCTTCTAATCTCAGGTTGCTCCACTGGCTGAAAGGGTCCTGGTGTAATTTCAGACAAACCTTGGTGAGGGACTGCCTAAAACCCTGTTTCCTCCCCAGGCTGTCCTTTTGGGTCAGAGTTTTTTGAGACAGGATTTTAAGCCTGTTTAGGTACATTTCCTTTTTCCTGCTTGCCTCCTATGCCAGGCATTGCTAGGGGAAACAGCGAGAGACAGATTTACTCCTCCCATTTACGGCACTGTGCCAGAAGGCTCCTCCCAAACATGGTACAAGCCTTTCCGGGCTATTCATGAACAGGGATGAAGTTTGCTCTCATAGACTCAAATGCGGGATAGCTAATAAAAATAAGCTTTAAAAATACACTGTCCAAAAAAGAGTATTACTAATATTACCGTGCCTGGGAATGTTGTGCCCTCCAATAAACCCAACTTTTCCCTGGTAGTTGGACATTTCTGTGAACTTGAATTAACTAAGCCTTGTCTATGAGAAAGAAAAAAAATAATCCACAGTCAGTTGGGTGGGGCTTATAAATTCAGAGACCTTGTGCTTTAAAAAAGTACATTCTGAAGAGAAAGAAAAGAGCCCAATTTTTATCAGGTTTTTTGGCATGCAGTATTCTGTAGGTGACAGAGATCTAAAGACACAGATGAAAGCATTTGTATCTGTAAAGCTGTACAAAAATCAATCTGTATCAAAGCATCAAGAAGCAAGTGATACAGAGTTAAGTTTCTACACAATCTGTAACAATGAAAGCATTCAAAAACTTCCAGAACACGCTGCTGAGACTGTACTTTCAATATAGAGGCTATTTTTGTCCTTGCTAGTCATCTTGTGAGGTCTGACAGCACTCTTCACTTCTCCGAGCAGGCTCAAGCCACTCTGACTACTGTGGCAGTCATTAAGGGATTTTAGTTCTATGCAACAAGAGGGGAAATCAGCTTTATGTGGTAAAACCCAGACTAGGCCATGAATCTGAGTTTACCCAGCTGTCCTGGTTTCAGCAGGGATAGAGTTAATTTCCTTCCTAGTAGCTGGTAGAGTGCTGTGTTTTGGATTTAGCATGAGAACAAAGTTGATAAGGCACCGATGTTTTAGTTGTTGCTAGGTAGTGCTTACACTAGCAAGGACTTTTCAGTTTCCCATGCTCTACCGACTGAGAAGGCTGGAGGTGCACAAGAAGCTGGGAGGGGGCACAGCCAAACTGGCCAAAGGGACATTCCATACCATGTGACGTCATGCTCAGTACATAAACTGGGGAAAGCTGGCCGGGGGGGCCGCTGCTCAGGGACTGGCTGGGCATCTGTCCTGGTTTCGGCAGGGATAGAGTTAATTTCCTTTCTAGTAGCTGGGAAAGGGGTTTTGGTTTT
>NW_008794631.1:2946931-2971108 GCF_000699145.1 Aptenodytes forsteri
TCTCCCGATCCTCCCCCCCATCCCACCGGGGTGGGCAGAGTGAGCGAGCGGCTGCATGGTGCTCAGTTGCCGACTGAGGTTAAACCACGACACCAGCTTTTCAGCCAAATCACATCAGTGCAGGTAACTTTGTTCCTACACATGTAGCATGCTGGTCAAGGGAATCTTTGACTTCCACTGATGCCAACCTGCACTGGTCATTTAGACAATACGTATTCCCTGGGGGTTGCCATAAATGGTGGCTAAAACAGACACTGACCTCTTGGGGACACTGCTGATAAGTTTTTGCTTCCCCGGTTTAGGAATGAATGTCAACTTTCTCAGTCTACATGGATGCTAATTCACCTCCAGTGACCAGGTCCCCAGATTCCAACCCGAGCACTGTTTATGCTAGAGGATGGTCTGTCTATTGTGACTGACCGCAAATTTTTCATTCTAGATTGTAATGCAGAAGCGGAAGGCAAGACCTTTGTGTACAAAGGCAGGAACGCGCACATGGGCAGCCCCGGGGAGAGGACAACGGCTATGTGTTATACAAGGATTTCAGTCAAAGGGTGAGTGATGTTCCTCAGTCGGTATTCAGATGCCTCGTAGACTAGGGAGCAGAGGGAGTGGGAAAATGAACAGAAGCAGAAGCGAATTCTGATTGTGAAATTAAACAGAAAGGCGAACAGCTGGACTCCACCAAGCTCCTTAAAATCCCAGAACATTTGACCCTGACCTTTGGCCTGGTGATTCTCAACCATATCCTTAAAGACATGCCCTAAGGAACAAGATGTAATTTACTTGTTCTGGTTTTATTTTATTTTAAGGTACATCATATCTACAGAATCACATGAGTTCAAGTATGATCGCTAAAATACCTACTATAAATGTGATGGTAACTAATTAGCCTTAGCTAAAAGGAGTGAGAAAGAGGTACAGTGTTGGAATGAAAGGCATGACAAATAAAATTCCCAGATAATGAATGAGGATGTCTGTATTTCCAGAGTCTGGGAAATGGGGAAAAAGCAACAGTCTGGCTACATGTAAACAAAGAGAGGAATTCAGTTTTTCACTGGAAGACACTCAGATGTTATTGGTAGGATTATTATTTTTTTTGTTGTTTTCATTTGGCGACTGGTACTTACCCGTTGATAGATGAGTCCACTTCATGCATCAGGGGCACCGACAGGGTTAGAGTATTATCATGCAGAGATTCAGTGCGTTCTAGGTTTCCACTGTGCCAGAAAGGAAAAATAAACATGCTGTAAATCGACAGCCTTTGCAATATATCACACAGTTTCACAGCTACCATCTCTCTGCCTTGTACTCCGAGCCTCTCTATTTGAGTGATGTCAGCTCTCCTTAGGAAGCCTCTTAAAGATTAACAGTTACATTTGTTCATCCCACCCTGGAGAGGGCACACACATAAAGCATGTGTTTTGCGACTGCTCCTCTGTGGCTGTGACATGATCAGGCTCACACCAAAAAACCTATCTTGGAGCGAGGTGCGAATTCAAACGGCAGTGAGAAACTACAGCAGCCATCATACACAGTGGAGACAAACAAGGACATTTAGACTCCAGTGCAAGGGTTCATTTTCTCCCAGCCTGACTGTACATCGGTTTGGGAGGCTACACACATCCCACAGAAGGTCTTGACTCAGTAAATGAAACTGCGCTTTCGTTGTACCTGCATTGTACCACAGCATTAATTTGGTGCCACTACCAGCAGCTTTTTGGGTGAGACCCTCGTACTGAACTGGCCATAACCTCTCAGCAGTTCCAGCCCCTCCTCCTGTACTTAGTTGCCAAAATGAAAGCACTTCTACTTTACGTTTTCAAAGGCAGTTGCCTCAACTGGTCAAAAGCAGAAGGAGGAAAGAGAAATGTGAGCAATCATCTCTCATTTGAGTCAGTTTATTTCAGTGTGAACACTTATGTATGAAGTCTGGGAAAGGTTCCTGAAATGCATGTCCAACACTCAATCTTGTAGTTATTCTAATTCTGATGCTTGGTAGGTGACAGCTCAGAAGAACAATCTTGAAAGATATGTTACGTATATTTCCAATTTCTTCAGCAGTGACTCTGGAATCACTTTTGCCTTGCAGTTCATTGGATCTACTCACAAATCAAACTGGCAAAACAAAAGATATGATCCGATTTATTTGAGGACAGTATCACTGAGACAACAGCAGGCAGTAACATCCCAAGTGATACCATGCAGATGATTAGTTGCTCAGATTACAAAAACAGAGCCTGCTGGCTACATACATGCATAGATATAGCTCAGCTTTCTGCAACTGACACATTGGCCATGTCTGCTAACAAAACTATGGCCCAGATGGAAAAACCCACAAACTTTCAGTCCCAGGAAAAAAACGTTTAATAAAGGCTTTTCCTCTGAATAGGCTCAAAGAAGAGTCCAAAATGGAGACATTTCTCATCCAACACAAATACCAAGATACCATGGTGGCAAGCAGAATAAGCAAGCAGAATTCCATATAGGGTTCATGAGTATGTGCTTATCTGATTCAAATGGAGCAAAGGTACTGTCAGAAAAGGAGAATATAGCTCAGTGAATCTAGCTCTAGAAAAATAGTTCACGCCAGGAAGCACAGAAGGGTTTTTTTTTTTAAACAAAAAGAGTAAATGAAACGTAATGTTTAGTCCTTTCTCCAATTGACCTCTCCCACTACTGCACCAGTCTCTTGTCACAGATGCTACTGCCAAATTTGCAGCTTCAAGAGATAGGCTTAAGTGGCCACGTGAAGGGCAATACTTACTTTCCCATGACAGTGTGGCATAGCTTCCCTGCGTCCAGCCATTTCTGCCAGACTAGCTCCAGTTTTGTGTGGAAACAATGTGCCAACTCATTGCAGTCTGGCCACAGCACAGACACTTCCTCTCCATTCCCTTATCACTGACTTTACCCCAGGGCTCCCTGCAACTCTTGCGGTAGAAAGATTTTATTACACTTATTTGACAGCGAAGGAATTGAACGATTTGCCCAAAGTCACAGAGAAAATGAGGGTAATCAGCACTGGGACCTGCACTTGTTGTCTTTGGAGGTTCAGCTGAATCCTTCAAAACACAACTGTCCTCCCACCCACCCTTCTGAAATGAGAAACTTTCTCTTAACCCTCCCAAGCATTCGCACTATGTGTACAAACTACTATTTATTTCTTTGTTCCATCTAAAGGCACTGACTAACCCTTCTCACTGGTAGGGCACAGAAATCTGAGGAGTGAGGTTACAGAAGAAAGCCCTCTGCTATCCAAGGAAGGGAAATGAGAGGTACGATCTGGAAAACACTGGCTGGGCAAATTTAAACAGTGCTGACCCATCTCTGCACCAGCTGGCATTCACCTAGCAGATACTGATGCATCTCCCTGACCTAGAAGCATCATGGGGTCATCTGAACACGCGATGAACTTCTACTCACGATGAATAAAACATCTCTAACGTGCAAGACATGATCTTGCCCCTCTGATGTGAGATCTCGCTTCCAGTGTTTCATACCAGCCCCACGTGCTGCAGGATCTTGTTCCCACCTACAGCTGCTACTGCAGGGGGAGGACTACGCCTTATGAGAGCAGTCACTCAGCAACTGCTACATCTCATCTCTCATCTTCAGCCGGTCGATGAGGTGTCATTAAATCGGGGAGGAGAATTCAGGCTGGAGATCCTGATTTTGACATGGGAGGGTATAAAGTTGGCCCACTCAGACAGTATGTGGAACCGGGAACCAGTCACACACCCAGCACGTCAGAGCAGCAGTTTATGGCCCAGGTTAATGCAGCTGTACTACTGTCAGTTCCCATACACACCCAGACAGTGCCAGTGACCGAATCACCCCTGGAGTCTGCTGCTTTGTGGTACATCATCTTAGGAGGCACAGAGCATGTGTCACACCTTTTATTCTGCCTGAGATAAAATCCCTATGCACATATATTTGGCACCACACCCTACTTCAATGCCTGCTCCAAGTGCTCTTGGGGAAGTACCCTATTCAGCTGTTTCATGCAGTCTGTCATAGCTCGCCGAAGATCCAGAGAGGGAAAAAATAGACATGCAACTTTGGAAACTGTCAGTGAGATCCCTGACCATCTGATGAATGCATTTATCTTTTTTGGTTTGCATCCAAGCATGCTTATTTCATTCAAATGCTGGAACAAATGGGTCTGCCTGGTGCTGATCGTCAACCGCAGCTGAGCTGAGCTTGATACGGGGCCCAAAGGGATGGGCACAGAAACACAAGGGCCTTCCGACTGAGAGAACACAAAATGCTCCTTCAGAATTGCAACTGCCTGGGCAAAGAAAGCCTAAGCATGATCGTACTTCATTTTTCAGGAAGCTGCATCACATAGTTCCTCTATATTAGAATAAAATATTTCAGCTGGAAGGGGACCTACAGTAATCATCTAGTCCAACTGCCATTATCAAAATACATGCATTTAGCCCTACAATTTAACATCATTTCCTACCCATACACGTGTCTATGACTGCTATCACATGATCGCCAAGCATATGCAATGCACACTTCATGCAACAAAGAATATCCAAGTCATCAAGATATACAAAGGTTCCCTTACCTTTGGGCAGTGACAAGGAAAGTAAGTGTTTCTTCCTGCCCAGACAAGTGACTTGTGTCGAAGATGACACTGAACTCATACTGTACAAAGAAAAAGCAGTATTTAGAGACACGGTATATTGTTTCAAAATGTATTTATTCTGAAACTTCACATATATTTTACTGGCCCAGCTGTACAAAAGTAGCGTATTTTGGTACATGCAAGAGAGCCTCCTCTACTGTACAGTAGCTTTTAAATCTTAGCAATATTGTCTCTGTTCAAATACTAGAGAGTCTGATTTTTTCCTTCATTGTAAAAAGGCCTTTACTAGAATTGCCATTCAAAGATATTTCTTGAGGAGATCATCTGCCAGGGGAAGAGTCTTCTAGTATAAGGGGATCGCTACCTGAAACTATCTCAGCACCACTCTATACATTACTTGCTGGTGAAGAGATCTTTTAGGGGAATAAAGATCATCCCATAGGCCTGCACAAAGACTTGGAACAACCCGCGCAAGCTAAAGCAACATTCAGGCCACCCATCATCATGGATAAAATCAGGTGCTAATTTTGAAAAGAGAATCTACTTTGACGACCACTGTAGCGCTACATTAACTTTTCCATGCAACAACTTTTCTACCTAACTCCAAAACAGGTTTTGGCCAAGTGAAACTGTTTCCAAATTCATGCTAATTTCAATGGCTTGCTGAAAAAAACCTGAAGATAACCCAACTATGTCATTCTGAAGCAAAACACTGAAATTCTTACATTCCAGATAATATTTTGCTACAGCATTTATTTTTTCCATTCTATTTAAAATATTTTTAAATGTTTCAAAAGAGTACATGACAGTCAATAAAATACATAAAAGAAAAAATTTCATGTCGGGTCAAAGGATATGTCAATTCAAATGGAAAGGATTAGTTTTTGAAACTGAAATTTTCTGAAAAATTTCAGACTCATTTTGTTCAGGTCATCCTGAAGTTATCTTCATCTTCTCACCTTTCTGGCTTGGTCATTTGTACAGCTCAGTTTAGTGACAGAAAGAACCCAGCTGGATTTCTAAACATTATGAGAAAGTTCATCTTCTACTACTGAGCAAAATCCTCTTTAAAAGCTACCAGGAGACCATAATATGAAAAAGTCATTAAAACATTTTCATTGTCATTCATATGAGTTCAGTTGCACTTTACTGTGAAAGAAGACAAAAATAAAAACAGAATAAGGCAACACAAATATGACAGAGAGTCCTTTTCTAATTTTCTACAGAGGAAATATTGTTTATAAAAAAAAGTTTTTTGTAGGTGCAACACAGATTATTTTTCATGAGCACTGTATTGCAGTGCACAGGGTACTGTCATTGGCTCTATCCGGTGGGAAAGAGGACAGCTACCCTCTGTAACTGTGAAAGGCTTGGATATCTGGGTTAGAAAGCTACAGAAAGTATCAGTCACAGACATTTAACAGAGCAGTTGCCCTTCCAGCCACTCCTTGGAGACAAAGAGGTAAACAGACCATCACTCTGCAAATGCAAATATCACAACATTACCCTAGATTTCGATCTCATGAAAGGAAATCCCACGCTGCACTTGAGGAAGTCTGACTCCAGCAACTCACAGGCAATGCCCAGCTCTTCCTGTAAGAAAATAAAAAAGACCATGAGATGATAGATTTGGGGAGAAAAAGAGGATTACTAAGAAATACCATTGTGATGAAGTACTGTAGAAAACTAAACATTTCCCACCATAGTACTGTTATTCCCAGAAAACTAATACTCATTGAATAAGGAAAAGTGCAGTGTTGCACTTCCTTACTCCACCTCAGTCAGAGCAGCACTGGGAAGAAGACTACCATCAGAACGTTGCTCTGAGAGACAGACCACAGGGAAATACTGCATGACTAAACACATTAGAGTCAGGGGATCAGCCCAAGTTCTTGGATAACTCAGACCATCAGTTGTTCCCTCTGTTTATTAAAAGACAGCTTTCAAATGGTCCAGAATACAGGTTCCCCAAGGTGGTTTTCCCAGATACCAGTATCATAAAGAGACAACTGTGTTGGGGGACAGTGACCAAACCATGCCACGCACAGATGCTGGAGAAAACGTTAATCTGGTCCTGGTGTCATTCACTGCCCTGATCTCTTTCTCTGGTCCACAGGATGAGCCACATTGGTATGGATACCAACTTTCTTTAGTGATACAATGGTGGCATAGATAAAGTAGAAGGATGAGCCTCTCCCCATGCTAAACATTGACAGACTATGAACATGGTGAATAACACAAATGAAAAAGGTTAGAGCAGCCCTATCCTGCTTGACTGGTGACTCCACTACAACAACAGAAATACTTCTATTGAATGGACAATGTTTCATTGCTCCATAAAATAAGTGCCTGGCTCCAGGTTAGCACATTCTCATCTCCAGACTATCAGGGAACAGTTTTATGCTCTGTCACTGTGGACAAGTTCATCTCACTAGACTTTAGGAGTGGGATTCAGCTCTGGAATCTGATATGCACTTTTAGGCGCCTACACAGCAAGTGATTGCTATGTGATCTAGGTGTCAGTGCTCCCATTGTAGTCAATGGATGTAGAAAACAGTTCAGCAGACCAAACGCAGATGTTTAGTTTAGACTGGGCTGAATACCTCTCTAGGCCCTGGTATTGACTAGATCATCACTGGAGCTATCGTATTCATGTTATGCAACTACAATATGAATGTCTAAATTTAAACAACTGAATTTAGAAATTATCTCTATTCTAGACATGTAGCTGAGAATCTCTTAGCTACAGGACATATGATTTATTTGACGTATTTTCGGTATCTACAGCAGTTTGCAAAGCCCAGGCTCTGTCTCCTTATGCACATTTCCCAAATCACTTCAAATATGAGTTCTGCTTAAAATATGCACTTAAAATTAAGCATTTACATAAGTACCATTCTCAGTTGGAACAAGCACATGTGGAAGTAGCTTCCTGAACCATGGACTCAGGCTATAAGCATCTCCAGGAAATGCCTCTCTGCCTTTCACGTTCTGACCCGAGCACAGCATTAGTGCTCTATGGATGTTACTATTATCCTAATTACAAGCCTGACAGCATTCAGATTCTTGATCTTTTAACTGCTTCCTGTGATATCTGAAAGACAAGGTCTCCTTTATCTTCAAAATCATCATTCAAATCAGGGCACACATTTATCAAAAATTATAGCCCTAATGCTACCTTTCTTATCTGACTCAGACAGTATTTCACTGGTTTCATGTGAAAAGAAAATAACGTAAGGAGAAAATCCACGCTTGGAGATGCCTGATGGCAAGATATTACTCCAGTACTACTCAAATGCCAGAGCAGTGGCCCCCACATTCAGCTTCTTTATGGATTTGTTTCCTTGCAATCTTCAGTAGGCTTCTATTTCCAGAAATACAAAAGATGGCACTGCCCAGCAAATCAAATACCTAGCTTCAGTCGTACAAAGCTGCCATCCTCATATGCTGTGTTAGATTTTCTCCTCCATTTAACACAAAGCAGCAGAGCAAGTGCTTCATGGTGAAGCATCCCCTTCACTTGCCTTTTCCTCTTGGCAATCTGGGAGGTTCTCCAGTTTTATGCGAGTGATCAAGTGAACACAAACTCTGAGCAGCTGCGTAACCAAACGAAAAATTTCACAGCTGTTTCCTCTGGGAACATTCTTGGTTCTGTGTTGTTCGAATGTCCCTTGCTGCCTAACTGTGGCAACCTATGAACTCTCTTTCATCAACTCCCAGCCTCTGTTCATTCAAGAGGGGTTTCTATTTACATAGCTGTCTGGTGGTGACAGTGACCAGACAGACCCAAGAGGCTGCCTCCTCTCCTCAAGGCCGTATCACTTCAGAGATGTCAAAAACCACGATAACAGAAAGAACTCTCATCTTGATAGTGGAAGAAGTGCAGTACTTCTTCATTTTGCACGTTGGCGGCTGCCTGCCTTTGCAACCCTGACAGCAGGCAGGCAGATGCCAGTTGTTTTATAATGGCCTGTTAAGGAAATGACAGATAATGTTGCATTGGCTGGTTTTGCTGTTGTTGCTTGCAACAGCTTAATGGACGCAGTAAGATTGACTTGAACGACCTTCTGGCTTCATTAGCATAGCATCCGGTTTAATGTTTAATAGTAATACAACATTATTAATGCTATAAAGTCAAACTGTTCAGTGCTAGGAAATAGCAGAAATAAGTTTGTGTGCACCACACCAGTTCAGTCTTCCGCACATTTCTAAAATACACAGGTTACCCAGAAAACTTTTTCCATGGACCCCTTGCCTTGCTCTGTGATTAGGATGGAGAAGCTCAGCTAATGAGTAAACATTTTTGTTTTCCTTCACTGCTCACTGTCTGGCTTCAGGCTTTATTTGCAGTGCACTGTTTTGGAGAGAGAGAAAACTGTTTCTTCATGGGGTTTCCTATGGTGTTCAGCTCTGTAACACGTGGGTACTCTGTAAGCACTAAATGAATTCAATTTTCACACTATTCCAGGAAGCTGAAGGGTTGGTACTGTCTTAGCTAACAGGGAACGGAAACAGTGCAACTCAGGGCTTCCAGAAATTTTGGATGCCATTTCTCATTGATGTTAGTTAACGCTTTTAGTGTGCAATGCTTCTCTATGACCATGTAACACAGCTGAGAACCCAGCTTATTGCATGAGTTTCCATAGCAGTTTCTAGTTTGCTTAGAAAACATAGCCAAAGGGGTTGGAAGCTTCCCTTCCAATGAGACAGTGTGAAGATTTATCTGGAAAACTTTGTTTTCTTTCTGAAACATTTCACAGCATTTCATATTCTTAGGAGAGTCAATCAGATAAATAGTGAGCTAGTTAGCCAAATAGCTGTATTATTACTGCATAACAAATGCAGACCTGGGTATGAGAAACATGAAGCTCAGGCTGGCTCACAGTCTGTTTCTCAAAGTCCTTTATTGCAGAAAGAAAAGTTCCTGATAATTGTAACACGAGCAATGAAACAATCGAGTTCTAACTCCATTGTAAGGGGCACATGGGGAAACAACAACTCAGCCTAAATTCTGTAGCATAATTCTGTCAAACATAATCCCTGGGGCATGTAATTGGGTGTATGAGCAGAGATGTAACAAAATGGCCTTATTTTTGGACATAATTGTTTTGAAGTGCAAATATTATGTGTGGTTTCAACTAAGTAGTGCAGGAAGCTGGTAATGATCATATTAATACAGTGTGTAGAAGCAGCAACCTGGGAATGTTGGTATTTGCTAAATTTAAGACTTGAGAGGAGAAAGTTCAGCAATGCTCATGTTCTTCCCCAGTTCTCTCCAGTTCTTCCCCATCTCTCTGCTGTTTCAGATACTTGCCTGGTGTACCACACAGTCTTCACTGGGGGACACCAGCTGTCCCCTCCACTGGCATCTGTGGCCTGTCTGTCCCAGCAGAAGTAGGCAGGTGTTGAACATGGGAGCTCTGAGTATATCTGACTACAGGCTGACAAGGTGGGATGTGCCTTGGAGCAATGTCTCCTCATATTTATGTCCCTAACCTGTACACTATGTGCAGTCAAATCCTTACTGCCCAAAACAACTCAGATACCTAACCAAAAGAAAGTAAGGGGCTCACAGAGTAATTTGCTTCAGACAAGTAGACAAGCTAGATCAAGCTGAATGCTTAAAACAATGCATTCAGCTTGGTCTAGAAAGCATTTCAAGACGAGTAAAGCATTTTAACTGCATACATGGGATGCTGGATTATGGGATCATTAGCTTACCCCGGAATAACTCAAGAGCAATATCCTTTTGCTGGCTTCACCTAGCTGATTATCTGGGGATATAACACATGAAACTACTCCAGATTTTGCTCTTTTCCTGTCACAGAGATCACAACTGGACTGCAAGAGAACCACACGTTTTTCAGGCCACATAAGGTAGATTATCACTAAGAAAATAGCTTGTCAGCGCCGGAACAGGTCATACCAAATAAGTCTTTCACTGCATGTATTTTGGCATTTAAAAAGCTTGTTTTCCCTTAATAGTATTTGATGGACCTGATGTTCTCATGGTACAAAGGTGGGACCAGTTCCAGCTGGAGCACAAGACCAGATTACTTGAGGTATGATCCTGGAAAAGGTCCCTTATTAGAACCAAACCCTGCTCAAAGACAGCTGCTGTTTGTCCCCCCTCCTCCTGAAACAAACATTTTTAGAAGATTTCAAATATTGTTTACTTTGACCTTGAAGGGTCCTTTTCAACTTGGTTAACCGCCAAATCTAAGACTTACGAAGAAGGAAAAGTGAATGCCTTAAGAAAACAGTATGAGAACTGCTGGTGGAAGAAAGGTTGCCTGGCTCCAGATAAAACAGTCACAGGTCAGAGACTCTGCCTCTGGGAAGAGTCTTCATGTTGACATATCAACACAACATGTTGGTCCTAATTGAGCTCCCTCTTCCTGAATGCAGATGACCAAAACCAGCCACCATACGTGAAATGGCACAGCCCAAAGAAGGATAATGAAAATTCCTCAGCTTCACCTTGACTAACCGTTGTCAAACCAGATCACAGATGTTTTTTTCCCAAGGGAGTCTTGCATAGCTCGTATGAGATGACTTATTGATCAGCCGATACACCCTGACCCTTCTCTGCCTCACTTATGTCCAACTGAAACCCTCCAGCCTCCCTGAGCCTAATCTGGCAGTTCATACAATCATATTCGGGTTTTATTTTTCCCCACGCTTAGGGTCATTCATTTCTTCCCCAAAGGTAGACCAACTCCTCTGAACTGATGTTGGCCCCAACCCAGAGTCATCAGCATGCTTCCTCAACTTGCTCCCACCCCTCATCCCCACCCATGACTGGTTGCAAGCTCCTTGCCTCAAGCATCTCCTTAAGTAATCTCTCCCAGCCCGTTAACTCCTCTTCAACAATCTCCAGTACCAGGCTTTTATCTATCTGACAACTCTTCTATCAAATTATCAGCAAAGCAAACAAATATAAAAGTATAGGTCACTTGTGTTATTTTGTACTCACCAGGGCTCTCACAGAGAAGGTGTGAATTCAACTATCCTAACACTCATTTATGGCCTGCCAGCTCTCTGCTTTTCTAAGCACACAAGCTACTTACTAGTAGATACTACATCTGAAATGTCAACAGGGAGATGCAACAGAACAATACTAAACTTGCAAAATGATGTGCCAGATATGACTCTAACTGATTTTTTTTTTTTAATAAAATCATACCAAGATAGTCAACAGAAAGTTATATTAATTTCTGAACTTAAGATAAGTTCAGTACTGCTCTGAATACTGCTGATTATCTGTGCCAGAGTTGACCTCACCCTTTTAAATACTCTTCTGATCCTTTTAAATGCTCTTCTGATTAGCTGTTATTTTTGAATGGATTAAAATCACTAATGAAAGGCACTGAAAATACGTTCATTGCAGAATTGTTAAGATAATCTGTATATTTTTTAGAAGGAAAAAACCCCTAACTTGTTAGAAAATGCATTTGCCAGCAGTTTATATTTCTCTTTCCTTAGCTATACTCAAATTAAAGCTTTTTTGTTGTTGTTTAGATGGAAAAAAGTCTCCCCTGCAAATCCTGGCTACTAGCACATATGCTCTGGAACAGAGGAGAAAATGTCCTGGAAGCCTTGATCATATGTTGGCAGAACACTCCTGTTTTGAAGATGTTGAGAATTTATTTAACTTGTTAGGGTTTTTTATGCTGCTGCACATTTTCCAAAGGGTACAAAAAAAGAATGGCAAGAGTGAATACTGAGGAACCCTGCACTTGTTGCCAGAGCACACACTCTTCCTATTGTTTTTCTTGTTGTTATTGTTTTTTTTGTTCTATAACACCTCTCTGTGAACTATTACGCTTGACACTACAGGGGACCATGTACAGTATGCTCATCTGAGAAGTCCTAAAACAAATACACTAAGAAAATATCACGAAGGAGGGCTACTTGCACTGTCCACTTCACGCTATGCTAAGTCTCAAAAGTTAGATACTGTGCATCTACCTGCTATATACCCTCCAGTATATAGACTTTACAACTAACTCTCCCCACCTGTTATTTGGAAATGTAGGTTCACTGGGTAAAATACAGTTTTGCTAAATTTGTACAGTTTTTATTCTCATCAGGGACCCTGACTTAAAGCACATACTTATACCTCAGTAATTCCAATTTGTACTTTTGGTGAAGAGGGACACTTTCCCAAATGAAAGTTTAGATGAACATCTGGATGTTTCGTTCCACCCAACAGGACAATTATATAGACTGACCTGCATTTTAAGAGCTTCTTACTTTTGGGAGATATCACTGAACATATGTCTGTTCACAGCTGGTAATCTGCTTCCTATGCACTTAGCTAGCAAAGCTGGCTAGCACAAACGCCTCCTAGGCGTCAGGAACCTAAAATAAAGGCTCACCTCTTTGATGATGTTTGAGATGGCTTCTTCAAATCACTCTTCATAATCTTGGTCTAAGCCCTTTGGTTGTACTATCAACAACTTTCCCCACTGTGGGTTTCCCTAGGGTTTTGAGAGCGTAATTTTTATTTTGCTCCTACTCTTATCTCTCCCTGCCTCACAATCCTCTTAATGCCTTCACTGAGGCTTCAAGGATATGAAGATTTGTCAATTCATTTAATAGCCACCCCCTGAGCATACTGATGTACTTTCTTTCCACAGCAACTGAGGTCACCAAAGAATGTGCAGTTACCCACACGTACAGAGCAATTAGGGATTGAATCCCCTGAAAGCGTGGGGATTTTTTCAAATAAAAAGACTGGTCCAGGCTGAGTTTCCCTATGACTGTGTGCAAGTGCAGCTCAGAGTAATTTAATCTTGGAGGCCCCTTCTTGTGCATACAACAGCTCGGTTTTTCTAACACAAAATTCCACAGATACCACGCTTTCCTCTAAAATGGGGCTTCGCTGGGTATTTTAAAACTGCAAGAACACAAAGAGGACCAGTGGTATTACTGACCGGGAACTCTTCCTGGCACTGTACAACAATTCAAGCAAAAATCATCTGAAATGACTGAAATGGTGGGTCTAATCTACCTCTTAAAAGTTGCTCTGATTATCACCCCTGAAAGCCTTTTGGGCCTCTGTTTTATTAGTACAACTAGCAGTCTGATGTCTGCTTTCCCTCTGTGTCAGCAGTACTCTCCGTTTGCTGAACAGACAGTTAATATTTCCTCTGTGTTTCTGGGCCGGACCCTGCTAGGCACAAACCTTCCCCAACTCCTTCGGCTCACAGCGAATGCCGAAGGCACCAGCAACTCGCTCAAATTTGGAAATCTCAGTACGTCACAAACTGAGCCAGCAGTTCTGGGGTTTGGTTTTCCTTCTTTTTGCTCATCTGTTTCAGGAGTTACAAATGCACAAAGCATTCAAACACCTACTGCCATCAACACCCAGCTCCCAACACTGCACAAACAGGGGGTCAGACAGAGGAAGGTGCACGGAAAGCTGTGCGCAGCGGCGGGATGCACTGTTTCCCTGGGGCCAGCTTCCCAGGCAGCAGTGGTGGCACACAGTGGTGGCACCCGGCCACCTGGCAAGGCCACAGGGCCTCTTGTGAGCCGTGAGCGTGCAATGTGGCCTGGGGAAAAAAAAAAAATATCCTATTACCGATAGTAGCTTTGAAGATGAACTGCAGTGGTCCGGCACAGGTGGCCATTGGCTTTAAAAGCAATCAAAGGTCCAGGAAGAATTCTCATGTGCATTTCAGGGAATTTCTGCTTTCAGAGCAAAAATCTCATGAGTTTTATTCCAGTTTTTTGACACATGGTTTACTCAGCAACTTCAAGCAAACACCTTGTGTTCAGAAACTCTTCTGCGTGCACTTCTGCACTTGCCAAAGCAAAGTATGTGACAGTCACACATAAGGAGGAAAAAGATGTTCATGACAGAAAGAAATTAAGATGGGTTTACTCTTTTAACATAACAGCTCTGTTGCCTGAGCTTCACAGGTTTCTTCTGTTGTAAATAATTTCCAAACACAGGTGGAATGCAAGTAACAATGTTAATAACATGAAGGACAAGTCAATGATAAATCAGCAGCAATAGCAACTATAGTGTGAAAATTATTGTTAATCATTATCTGCTAGGAAAAATATTACAGAAAGGGAGATATAGATTCAATACAGACTTGCTCAGCTAGACATTGTCATGAAACTAGCATCTATCTAACCTCTTGAATGCAGTGATTGAAGAATATTGGATATCCAGTCCAATGATAAAGTGGAATAAAATTATTTTGTGTGTGTGTTGCAAGGGTCTGTTTTAAAGGTGTCATGGGGACTGAAAGTTTTCCTTTAAACACACAGATATTGCCCTAACAAACTGAATCAGCAAACGTGAATGTCGCACATCATAAATTCTGCAGCTCCACAAATTGCTGTTTCACCGGCGAAGACCCTCGTCATCCCAGTGCTTACATGAGCAAGCAAAACTGCATACCTGAGTACACTGACATGCATGCAGCCAAATGTGCATATAAAGATCTGGGGGAGCGGGGCATCCGGACCTGTATTCTGATAATGAATCGATCCTTTGATTCATTATCAGGAAATAAGCTTGAAAGGGGGTTGGGGAACCTCAACAGTTGTTTCATAAAAAGAACTAGGGGGAAAAAAAAAGTTTTCTTTGGCATTAGGGAGAGATTTCCTGTCCTATTCCATGATCTCACTAGTAAATGCTGTAGGCACACCCCACCCCCAAGCCCAGCGAGCCTGGCTTCAAACATCTTGGATTTGCTGCTTATTTTGTGAAAACAACTATTTCTATATAATTAATTAGAGCCTCCCTCCTCTTCCCTCTCCTCCCTGGATGGAACCTATTTATAGATCATGAGCTCACCGATCCCAGCCGACACAGCAAATCTGAGTAAAAAGGGAGAGAAAGACAAAAACTTTTCTTTTTACTGGATATTCCCAACACTCTTATTTTTTCTCTCTTTTTCTCTCTCATAAACTTTCATCTTAACTGGCAAAAAGCTAGCACAGCAGATTTTTAAAGCACACCGTCTCAGAAGCTGAAGAAGCAGCAGAAATTGTTCGCTCAGCTCACCTAAGTGATTAAGCCCCAAAACAAGTTTCAGAACCGGTCAACAAAACCAATTGTGGTTTTGCTTCTCCCATCTTTTAAGGGACCTGCAGGGCAGGTGGTGAAGCTATAAGAAGAAAGGGGGATTTGGTGCCACCCTGAGAAGTTTCACCTCCTTTGCTGCCATACTAACTCTCATTTTTAACAAACCAATTAGACTTACATCGGCTTTGACTGTACTACGCAAGCTAAATCTTTCTTTTCCCCGATTGCTGAGAACTGCTGAACTTAATTTCTTCAAGATATAGGAAATAATCCAGGGAACACCACCAAGATCCACCGTCCCCATAGAATTGTTAGGTCAGCTGTCCCTCATTCATTGCAAGGTTGGCCACATTTCAACTACGCTGTTTGGTCAGGCCTGACTGTATGACTCTTTTCCATATGTGTTAACGTACAGCTACACGTACTCTGCCAGCAGAGCGGGAGCCGCTTAAAGGTCAGACTTCCATGTGCCCACACAATGCTTATCCACTGGAGCACCCTTGGGCATGACCTGGGTGTTATTAATAACATAAGGAATGACCTTTAAATTTGGGCACGTTGGGCCGTACGACTAAGTTGTGTAGAACTTGTTATTTAGGATAAACTGATAGAGTGTCTCCCAAGTACATGATGGTAGCCTATTTTACAGTGAGTGGATGACCAGTGTCCCCAGTGGAGTTGTCCAGGTGAGTAACGGCTGGAGACACCAGGCTTTCCCTGTGATGTCTTTACTATGTCTCATGTTTGGAATAGAGATGAGAGCCTTATTCTTGCTTTTACATCCTTTCCACAGACAGTGGTACAAAAGCCATCACAGAGGAAAATAGTTCTCAGCAAATATGTATTTTCTGGAATCCGGCTGTTGATGACAAGTTTGCATTTCTGAGGCCACCCCTCCCCCACACAGCAGCAATTAGCATCTGAGAAGTGACTTCATTGCTGACACCATCAGTCTGGGAACTCATGCTGGGGCTCTGGCCCCTGCAGCTACCTCCACGCCCCAGGGAAGATGCATTAGCTCAGGCTTGGCACTCACATCTCTTTTCTCAGTGCAGGGGGCTGCCGGTCCAGTCAGGATAACCTCAGGCTCCTGAAGGCCTCTCTAACTCCTGAACACAACCTAAACCAGACGTTTTCCCAGGACCAGAAAGCTCAAGCTGCCTTTCCCCTCCCATCCCCACGAGCCTCTAGCGCTTCCTAGATCCCATCGGGGAGGAACCACCTGAGCTGAAAGGCTGCAAGAAGGAGGCCAGTAGGTACCTTGACTGCAGGCACTGCAAACTTCCCAAGGAAGCCTCTTGTCACACCATTTTCTGGGCGTTTTGCTATCTGAGGCTTTGGAGGAGCATGCAAGGGCTTGAGAGCTTCCCCCAACCACTTTCTGGTAATGCTCCTCCTTGCTTTTAACATTTGTCTCAGGCTGGGGGTGGTGTTGGGATGGGATTTGCCTGCTTCCACAGAATAATGATCTGAGAAATGTTGGAGGAAGATCAGTACCAGCCCCAAAGTCAGTTCATTAATTTTCTACCAAAAAAGGAAGAGTGTTCTTTTTGTGGGAAGGATTCAGATTAAATCCTCTGTCCCTTGCAGTAATTAAGCAAAACTCACCTTGAGCAGGTTGTGGCAGGGAACCCTGCTTGACTTGGATCCCTTTCAGGTTTCTCCCTCTTGCAATTGACCTTCTCTTTCATTCTTCCTTCCTTTAAAGGATGCTAAGCAATAACAAGGTACTCCTAACAAGATGACTTCATTTAAGACTTTATAACAATCAGCTGTCTCTCGAAAGTGGCCTTTCTTGTTTGCTGTGTCACTTCCCCTCTTTAGAGAACCAAGAAAAGCGAGGACAAAAGGGCTGCCTGCTTGTAGGATGGGGCAGTTACTGTCACTCCACAATTAAAAAAACTATTAAAAATGCAAAGTAGTGAAGCATCAAGCTTGGAATACAAGACAGTTTCGCAAGCTCGACTTACCTACTGAATAATTTAATGTAATTCATATCTATCATTACGAAGAAATTACTACCTTTCTAAGCCTGTATGAATTAATGTTTAATAAAACCAAACAAAAGCCATTCCAGTGATCCAGTTTTCACCTGTCCTTTGTAATCCTCACTAAAGAATCAGGCTCATAACTTCTATTAAGACATAAGTGCCTTTCACATAACAAGTAATTTCTATTGTGGAAAAATGTAATTATTGCTTGGAATAGAAGGATAAAGAATTCCTTGCTTGGAACTCTCTGGCTAAAACAATAAACAGGCCCCTTTCCTCTTGCTTTTCTTTGCATGCAGCATTTCAAAACTATGTACAGTCACTGGGGAAAAAAGAAAGATGGAAAGACAGACAGAAAGACAGACAGAAAGACGGAAAGACAGACAGAAAGACAGACAGACAGAAAGACAGAGACAGACAGACAGAGAGACAGAAAAGCTAACATCAAACTTCATTTGAGGTCTACTGCTCATACTATTTTCCAGCTGAGGCACACAGACAAAAGTATACTGGTTTCAAACTGGGATTAACCCATTGGCTCCACTCATGACCATAACCTAAACATTTTTATTTTCTCTTCCATAGGCAGCTCAGCTGAGAAATGGGAGAAAAAATGTCATGATTATAACGGAGCTGGTAAGATATCACACTATGTCAGGTACCTCCACAGATATCTGACCTCGCAGATATTTCTAAAATACATGTTGTTCCTATTGCTATGCTCCTTGCCCTATAAATACATATGGATAGATTTATGGCTGCTGCATTAAAAAAAAGAAGAGAAAAATCAAAAGGGGGTAATAATAAAGCTAAGACGTTTTTTCCTCTTGGATCAAAGAGATGACACAACTGCAAACACTCATCATTTAACTTTCAGAAGTTCTGACTATTCCATCAAAAGTTTATTTTTGATAAAAAAAAATAGACTGCTCTGCCTTAGTTCGAGAAGGATTAGGGACATACAGGATCCCTGCGTCGGCCCAGTCTTGTCAGAAGTATTTATATTTTCGGTCTATTCATATTGTACCTTTTTGAACAAATTCAGCTGCTTTCTTCCTTACACACACTCACACATGCACGCACACATACATTGCTCCATTCATTAGCAAGGCACAAGGCAAAATAAAAAGGAAACTGTGTACTTGCAGCGAAGCAAAAGAAACTCTTGCCTAGAGCCAAAATCAGTCTCTCACACACACACACACTGCAAATGACCCCAACACAGCCACTTTACAGCAGGTATTTTGTACCCCACAGGTTATTACTTTCAGCAGATATTATAGTTGAGGAGCCAAGCATGTGCAGGTTATGCTTACCTTCGCATGGTCTTTTCAGCAGATTTTTATACACACCATTTACTTTTGCATGAGTTTTCCAGCTCGATACTGAAAGGATGGCAACCGTTACTTCTAACATGAATTCTAGTCACACAGATCATTTAATACTCTTATTTTTCAGGACCAGTGTCACGGGTTGCACCGCTAAGCTAAGCCACAGCCCAAGGGGGGACCCACTGCCCCTTCCCCAGTGCCCCTCAGAGTCCAACAGAGCTGGTCGACTGACAGACCTGTCTCTGGTACAGAGCCATCACAGAGCAGGACAAAGATCATGGGAGCTGCACTGCAAGCATGGGTGTCCAGGCCTAGCAACAGGGGAGTGCTGGATGGGAGCAAACTGAGTCAAGAGAGCCTGCCCAAGGAACTTGGGATCCTGGTGCCACTCCTGCTGCCCACTTTCTGCAACACAAATCCAAACATATCTAAAATTCAGTGTCAGCAGGATCTAAATAAATCTGTGTGTAACGGTACAAAAGCACATCCCTGTATTTATTTGTATCATTTATACCCTTTCAGTAGGAACTGCTGGCTTTTCAAAGGCTGCTTACAGTTTAGCACATGCATAGGCAAAACAGGATTATCTTCACAGCCACACAGAGAGGTCGACGGGAAGATGAATAAGCTCTCCACCCCAGTAACCTGCCTCCACAGTGGCCAAACTGAGTGCCTGGGGAAGGGTACAAGAGCTAAGCAAACATACAGAGCTATTTTCCCCAAAATATTCTCCCTGCCTCCAAACGTTTTTGACCCAAAGATGTCCTGAGCCAGAGTCAGTTGCTGTGTATTCCCTAACCGTCTGTGGATTCCTTGCCAATGAACTTGCTTACCTCCCCCACACTTTTTTAGCACCCACTGGATCTGGTGGTGAGGAATATCACAGCCTGACCAGACGTGGTGTGAAGCACCCCTTTCTTTTGTTTGCTTCCTACCACAGACAGCAGGATAGTAGAAAAAATTCATGGCCACCCCTAAGTCCACTCAGCTGATTTACTAGACACCTTCCCCAGCTGCTTAGGTAGCCACCTTGAAAAACAAATCTTTTGTTGCCATCACTTGAAATACTGTTTTTCATTTATTCCAGGAGATGTAGAGCTCTCCTTTCTAAAGGCACACAGTGTCATTTCCTGGCATGGTACGGGCAACAGCCTTTTGCATCCAACAACAGGACAACGAGTAAACAGGAACAAAAATAACTGGGAAGCAAGCTCGCCTGCTGAACTCCCGTCATCCGCAAGGCAAATGGAAAATGGACTCAGCAACCTCCTCTCCGTTTGGAGCAGTGGCCTGGATGCTCCTCTCCAGTGGCCTCCCAGTGCTGGCTGCAAGCTTTCCTCCATCTCACTTACACATGTAGATGAATGTATATATGTGCTCACACACACATGTATGTCACACTACTAAATCATGGTTGCATGGCAACATTAACAGGGGAATTGTTTTTTAATTATTACAGATAAACCATGGGCTATACACATTATTGTTCTATAATAACAAAAACATATCTTCAAAATGTGCTTCTCTTAAAATTAAACTCAGAAAAAAAAAGCATCGGAAATCAAATAAATAAACGAGCATTCATCTCCTAGTGGTATTTCTGAAAGCACGGACAATATATGCCCACATATACTGTAAGATAACCTTCTGTGTGTAAGGCATCAATTATACTGAATATTGGTATATTCAACTGCAACACAGCTATTTGCTCTTAGTGTTATAATGAAAAGCTTAAATTCATAACAAGTTCAGGAAATAAATTCAAATGTCATCAACTACACATAGGTCAATGAAAAAGCAAATGGAAAACCTCACAAATAATAATTAAAAAAATTAGAACCAAATTGGATGAGGAAACACAATCAATAAAATCAAGCCTTATCCCCCCGCTCCCCCTTCTTTCCTGGTGTTAATTTGCAAATGTAAAGAATAATATTCAGGTAGTAAGAAAAATAATGAGTTTGGCACTGGGGTTTGGCACTGGGTATTTTCCTGGAATTAATAAACCTTACCTCAACCTACAATCCCTAACAACGAAAGCCAAATGTGAAACCCCAGGAAATGCCTTTTGCAAACACACAGGTTTTGGGGGTTCTCTCTTTCAGAAACTCAAATACAAGGTGCATCAGGGTTTTTTCCACAGAAAGACCTGATGACATGATAAATACTACATAACGTAGGGACACTGCTGAAACACAAAGGTATAATCCATTACCTACTGCACTGGGATATTGAAACAGGTTTTTTTAATATATATATTTTCTTTTTTTAAAACAAAAGCTTAGCAGTTTACTTGTAAGACTTTACTTTAAGAGGTGCCGCTCTACTCTATAGAGCAGCTTTTTAGTGCAGAGGTGCTGCTCTACTCTATAGAGCAGCTTTTTAGTGCGCTCCTCCTTTTTCCCTCGCTAAGTGGAAATCACTGCATTACTCTCCTGCAGATGGTTACAGCCAAAAGTCAAGCGCAGGTTTTCTGGCCTCCTCCCAAAGGCAGGCTGCGAAAGCGCTGCCGGCTGGGAACGCGCCTGGCTCGACATCCCCTGCAGCCTGCCGGGGTGGGGGGTCTGCTGAGACGGCCCAGAGAGGGGGTCCCCCCCACTCCCCCCTGGAGCCTGCAATGGAGCCAGCTGAAGTGCTTCTCGCTTTTCCTCTCCGCCTTGCTCAACGCCTCTGGTTTTGATGAAACGCCACAGGAAGCTCCCTCTCCGGAAAAAAAAACAGATTTGGGGCCCGAAGGCCTCCTTCAGAGGGGGGGTTAACGTGCCTGCTTCTGCTAATAGGAACACAGACTGATGCCAGCTGAACCCAGGTTACGTCGCTGACTGTCAGCTGCTCCGGGAGGAGGGAGCCTGCCTCACCTAGTTCCCTAGAAGAAATCAAGGCTCTCCTGAGAGCTTTTCCACCATGTTTTTGAAGGAAGGGAAAGAGCAAAGAATGAGCAAGAAAGAGGGAGAGGTAACAGAAAGGAAAAATAAAGCCGGGACCTTCCTTTCACACCAGAAGAAACCAGGGAGTTCTCAAGAGAGTCAGAAAATCCCAGGGCCCTGGCGTCAAACCCAAGGAAAGGAAAGCTTGTGATTTCTTAAGCAGCACTGGCCCCTCCTTGGATTTTCAGCTAAAAACTCTTCACACCCTTACTTATCTTTTTGACTGTGCAGCTGGGTTTTTTTAAGTCTTTCTACAGACAAAACTGTTGTTGACTTCAGAGAGGCTACACCTGAAGTATGACTGCAGGATCATGCCTTGTGCTTAATAAGATTAATTAAAGAGGGTTTCATATTTATTTACAGATCCTATCAGCATCACAGGAGAAATCTGAACAACTAGGTGAAAGAAAGCAATTGCCACCACTTCCAGCCACACAGCACCGTGACCACAACATCCCACAGGACTAAGCAACATAAATACATATATACACACATATATACATGTATATTACACATATAACAAAAATATATATCTATTTGTTTATATATAGTGTAAACATACACATATATATATTTGTTTATAATTCTACTGGATTTTCCACTCCGGGTATCATTTATCTTCCGGCACCATCTTGAGCTGCCTGTCTTAAAAGCGACCAAAAGAAACTCCTGCAAGAACAGAACTGACCTTTCATACCAGAAACTCGATAAACTTTAAGCTTCAAGTTACAACAAAAGCAAACCTCCATTTCTTGCTGTAATGAAAGCCACAGAAAGCCATGCAAATCAATTCTTACTTAAGTCTTTTGCAGAGGATGTCAAAGTTTGGACAATTTTAAGCCTCATCCTAAGAACACAGGAGACAAACCCTGTCCCATAGATTTCTCACCTCAAACGTTGGCAAGTCTCTCTCCACTGAGTTTAAGAGCAAAATATGATAATGAAGAGAGACACTGGGACACAGCGTGGATCACTGGTGATCTTTCTGTAGGGACAGCATAGCCTTTAAATAAGCACATCCAAGATCAAGTGTATTGAGCTCACTGTATGCTGGGCTCTACCCTCTGCAAAGGGTTTTTCCTTTTCTCCTAGCAATGCATTTTATCAAGGTAACAGTCTAGATTGGGGTGGCTGGATCTCAGCAACCAAGGCAGCCGAATCTCTTTTCTAAAGCCCTCTCCCATGGCTGGCACTGATGCGTCTGTGGTAGTGGCTCACGGCTCTGTGCAGCTCCTGAAGATGTACATGGGGAAGCAGCTAGGCCAGTGAGCTGTGGGCCACACAGGGACCAAAACGGGGTGGGCAGCTACTGCCCGCGGCCCAGGGAGCCCTTCTCCACCTCCTTGAGGAAGTCTCATATTTTCAGTAATTAGGATCTCCTTTTCCCTCCCTCACCCGGATGGAAACCAGGACCTCCACTGGTGCCCAGCCATGGTGGTGGTACACCAGCAGGTAGGTCGGAATTCACTGTAAACAGGCTTTGCTATAGCACAGGCTGCTTTCTAGCCTCTAAAAAAAGCACATCTCGCATGACTGTATTCATCCACACAGCTGTTCTTCCTTTAGAAAACCATTCCCCTTGCAGCCCCAAGGGAAGAGCAGGGCTAGGCAGTCAAACAAAACCTCCCATAATAATCTGAGCCACACAAAGCATCCCAGGCTATTCCTCAAAACCACTATGTATGTATACGTAAACAGTCAAATTAAGAGCCATGATGAGCTACTTCCAGGACAAACACTTTCCACATCACGTAACCCAGAGCACAGCCCCACCTGATCAGCATAAAATGTCTCAATGTATCTGGTCACATACATTATTCCAGGACCATCAAGTCCTTAAAAACAGAGATGTTTGGTAACAGCTTACTAATCGCAAGCTGTTTAAAAACAACCAACCAACTTCCCCCCTCCCAAATCCTCACAAAAATTTATACCACATTTTTGTACCGCAAAATAAATTTTTACTCTGCCTAACCTCACCCAAAAGAAACAGGCATATCATCAAAAGTCCTGTCTTCTTGAATCTGAAGTTTCTGCTGCTTTCTGTGGAAATGCTTGGGGTGATCCCCCACTGCAACTCATTGTTTCCCTGCAAGTAGCTTAAGATTGCAAAAACTTGGATTTTTAAAGTGTCCTGGTTTCGGCTGGGCTAGAGTTAATTTTCTTCCTCATAGCTGGTACAGTGCTGTGTTTTGGATTTAGCATGAGAATACTGTGATAACACACTGATGTTTTAGTTGTTGCTAAGCAGTGTTTACACTAAGTCAAGGACTTTTCAGCT
>NW_008794631.1:2971188-2993494 GCF_000699145.1 Aptenodytes forsteri
GGGATATTCCATACCATATGACATCATGCTCAGTATATAAGCTGGGGGAAGTTGGCCAGGGGGCAGTGATCACTGCTCAGGGGCTGACTGGGCATCGGTCAGCAGGCGGTGAGCGGTTGCATCACCTCTTGGGTTTTTTTAATTTTTTTTTTTTCTCTTCCTGGGTTTTGTTCCTCTCTCTCTCTCTCGTTGTTTTACTTTCCATTACAATTTGTTATTGTTATTATTATTTTATTATTTCAAGTATTAAACTGTTCTTATCTCAACCCATGAGTTTTTTTCCTTTTGCTCTTCCAATTCTTTCCCCCATCCCACCGGGGTCGGGGAGGGTGAGCAAGCGGCTGTGTGGTGCTCAGTTGCCGACTGGGGTTAAACCACGACAAAAGCTAGTTGGAGTTAGCTGCATTCGGTTTTGCAAGGCCAGAGTCTTTTAGGCTTTTGCAACCTTATATGCTATCAACCTTCAATGAGATTTCTAAGTGTTAAGCTGCTTCTGAAAACAGGATTTAACAATCAAACTCACACAAGCTCTTCCAACACTGAGCAGAACAAGTTCTAAAGTCCTGCAAAAATCATGGCTTCTGAATCATTTATTCCAATCAGGATTTTGCCAAAAGACTTTAGGGATTTTTCATTCTATTCATAAAGTTAATTTGTTGGGAAAAATAACAAAGACTTCTTTCAGATATACATGATAAATCAGAGTATAGGAGAAAAATTTACAAGACTCCTATCAGTACTAATTACACAACTAAACCCAGTCTCCAATGCCCATTCCCTGAACGTGGGAGTGATACATGAATCCCAAGTGGAAAGTTTGGATCAAAAGTCTAGCCTTCAATTCCTACCTGCTAAGAGCAGGGGGATATTAGATGGCTCTAACAACCCCTGGCCTGAAAAAGGTGCTGCTCCTTAGTTATCCCTAGGGAAGCATAAAAGTTGAAGTTTTCACTGAGCATTCATGGAAAAAGAAAATTGAAATAAACAATGAAGTCAGATAGCTTGAACTGTACATATTTTTTCTTCCCAATTGAGAAATTGGACATTTTTACTCCAGGGATGCAAAATGTTTTGGTGCACTCTGGAGCAAAAGTTAAGCATTAGATTTGTAAAAATGGAGATGCAGCATGTGGTGTGGTTACTGCCATGCTACTCATATTCCCAAGCCCTGGCTATAAAAGCTCGCTTGGCAAAAGGGTTCAAATCCCCTCACGTAAGTGATATATGGCTTGGGCAATCTTCCAGATGCACTTGTATCAGCGCAAGGGGTCACAGCTTCCATGCTACTTGGCATCACTCCCCTCTGACCCTCTGACAGAGTGGTTTACAGGAGCAAGTCCAACTCACTCCATGCAAAATCAGCTGGATTAAATCAAACCACTAATTTAAAAGGTTTCTGCTAACCAGCTGGATGTGAATTGAGACTGATCATGTTAACTTGTCTGCCAGCGGATCCGAAGGGGCAGTAACTGCTGGAAAAAGAGACATAATGAATACCCAGGACCTAAATTTTCTTCCAATGGCACAGCTGGGTCCAAAAGAGGGCACGTGTCTTTGGCTTTTGTGCCCTATCAGTATCCTGCCCCTGACAGCCTTCAGACTCTTAGAAAGTAGGAACAGTATTGGAAACCGGTGTAAGAGAATTTCCAGTTTGGAAAAAATTAAACTCTTGCCTGCGTCTGCAGCTCTTCTGGGCAATCCTAGTTAAGAGATGCCAGCAAGCACTCTGCGAGTGAGGAAGAAAGAGTTCATATCCAAATTGCATGACCTCCCTGCTAACCCAGAATGAGATGGTACCGCATTACTTGTCAGAAGAAAAACCCCAGAGCCCGTAAGCAGCATGACTCCGGTTATTGGCAATATTCATACTCAACACGAAAGTTTCAGGTACGCGCTCACGAAGGAATCATGGGAAATTACTGTGCCTGAGGAAACCATAACCTCACTGTTCACCCTGCCCTGGCCCGCCCCGCTAACTTCACTCAGCTGTTGCTTGCGAAAGCTGCTGTGAGAAGCAGCAGGAATGTTACACACAGCTGGCCTTGGACGCTGGAAGCCTGTCTGAAATTTAGGAACAATCCACGGCTGGAAATGACGGTCAGCAATGGGATTTCCTGACCTACTCTCTCTGTAACCAGCGCTGAAATGGGGTTAGCTGATAGATTCCCACCCGCCCTTGCAGAGCAGTGAGAGATTAATACTATACATATTGGGTTATTGCTGTTGTTTTCACTATTATTATGTTATATATGCTATTTTTATACTATTGCTATAAAATCTTATGCAATAGCTGAGCTGATTTAATAAAGATATACCTCTGCCCTACACCATGTTAACTGCCACTGCCAGCAAGCTTACAGTACTTTTTCTGCAACTGTACTGAAAATACCTCTCTGCACTGAACAGCAGCTAATGAACGGTTAGCAAAGTGCCTGTTACTGACAAGCATTTTCAACAAAACATCACAAGCCAGGAGGCAATTCCAATAGATGTGAAATGGTGTAGAAATTAGTAGCAATAGCTTTTTATTCTTCTTCCAGACTCAGCACACAGCAGCACTCTGCATTCTTCTATAGGAAAGTTGTATCACCTCTGTTAAGTGGATTTTTCAGACTCTGAAATAGGATGCTTTCCTGAAGTTGAATTAAGATTATGGGACAACAAGCTGTAAGATTAAAAAAAAAATAAATTAAAAAAATCTACTCTACACAGAAGAGGGGACCAAGATTTGTCAACATAGTAAAGAAAAAAAGTATAAGCAGGCAGGTGAGGTGTTTTTCTCCCTCTCTCTTTTTTCTTTTTTAAAGAGAACTTGATTAAATCTTTCTGTATTTGAAAAGGAACATTTTTCTTAGTGGACACATTTTGAAATTCACTGCAGTGCAGTACTTCCATGCACCTGTAAAACAATCCACTCTCACAGAGTGAGAGCTTGAAACTTTGCACAGGAGTTGTATTAATGTCTAACTTCACCAATCTCTCAAAAAGACACCCAAGCCTCAGCCCAGCCCTGAAAGGACTTTGTTATTTTAGCTGAATATTTTTTTTAAATAAGCAATATGAGTTGTAATTGGCTTCTAAAATCTCACCTCAAACAGTTGAAAAATAAGGTTCATAACAAAAGTGTTGTCATGCCCAATAAGAGGTACAATAACTGGCATAACTGTAAGGCAGTAAATGTAGACATAAAGGAAAAGAATATGCACACTAAGCTACTGGAGACAAAACCCACAGCTGTATCCTAGGTCTTCAGGAATTTCACCAGTTAACAACTTTGGTATTTTATAGTTACATGCCCATTTCCCCAGAAAAGTCTCCCTGTATTTAAAAAGGGTACAGGGATGCTTTGAGTGCAGAAGGACAGTGACACCTTGGTGAAGACAGCCCCTTCAAAGGGCAGGAGTGGAGAGGGAGTTAAAAGCGCTACAGGGAGCGCAGGCAGGAATGAGAAGTCAGCCTGTGCTGCATACTGTGCCTCTCAAGAGAAGGACTGTCTGTCAGGAGCTATAGAAAGAAAATGCTGGGCTTCATCCATGGAGACAGGGAGGACAGGCTGCAGCATAACAGGAAAATCAGACAGTGGAATAGGAGGTCTCCTAAATATCAGTTGACGAATGCTTTTTTACCTCACAGAGATGCAGCAAAGCCTTGCCAGGTATCATAGAATCACAGAATACCTGGTTGGAAGGGACCTTAAGGATCATCTGGTCCAACCTTTCTTGGCAAAAGCACGGTCTGGACAAGATGGCCCAGTACCCTGTCCAGCCAAATCTTAAAAGTGTCCAGTGTTGAGGAATCCACCACTTCCCTGGGGAGATCATTCCAATGGCTGATAGTTCTCTAGGTAGTGTCTCTACCCACCATGTTTCATGAAATCTCAGTCTCCAGAAAGGAAAGAGGGGCTAGCTCCACTCAGACCCTTCAGGGAACGCTACCGTCATCATCCCTGAGCTAGGCCACCCCATTTCTTTTCAAATGCAAGATGTGGCATTTTGCCTCAATAACTCTGTTGAAAAAAAACAGCATTAAACTTTTGCACTGTCAGGTCTCATTGTAACCAATCCATAGAAAGAATCAAAACCACACTGAATCCACCAGAAATGTCCCCGGTGGGAACACAGGGAAAACACACAGGGGACTCACAGCATCCTGAAAGGACTCCAGAGACAGGTTACAGAAGCCCACCATGCGATCATCGTTCTCAGAGTCACCTTGCAGAAAAAGGATCAAGCAACCACATGGAAGAGACCATTCTCTTCCACTTTAGTGTTATTCATTAAAAGGCAGTTGTTGCTGAAAGCTTCCTACAACAAGAAGCTCTTTTGATTCCAAAATTGCTCCACTAAGGGAAATCTTAGGAGTCATCATTTTTATTCTGGCTTTACGTTCTGGATTTTTGCCTGGGCAATGTTCAACCAGGAACAAAATCTGTTTAAAGAACCTATGATGCATAGATGTCAAGGGATGGGAGTAGGTTATGAAACATGGATGCTGTGATATTTTACAAAAAAAATCATTGTTCAAAGAGCTTAGGGAAAATGTAACACTGTAACTGAGGCTATGAGGTCATAATCCAGTTTCCCAACTGGACAAATGGTGAGGCCAACAATATATTAGTTTGTCCTAAAGCAAAAACTGACTGAGAGGAAGTAAAATAGCCCAACACAACCCTGTGACTTGGTTTTTCAAAACTGTTACTAAAATAATTATCAGAAAAAAACCCAAACCCTATCAAATCAATCACAAGAACAGTGGAACATCAGGAGTAGCAGCAGACTATACCCTGATCTTGTTTGCAAGACCTAAGGAAGAAGGAAGCCTACATGCTTCCTTGACGTGTACTGTATTTTTTTTTAAAGAAATGCTAGCTTCTATTATCAGAAGACACACTGAGTAGTGAGATAACCCTACAACAATGTCATCTGCTTCCAGAAACTGCTCCTTCTAGGCAGCATTCAGCATAGATGTTTCAAGTCTGTTATAGACCCAGGCTCAAGGTAAAATACCAAGGGAAACAGCACATCATCTTTAGCTTGTGCCCTCACAGTGTTGGCCAAGAGGAACAACGAAGGCAATTGGTGTTCTAGTTAATCCGTATGCGTAAAATATTCAACATGTAAGCACAGAAGAAAAAAAAAAAACCCACAGCCTTTTAAAAGAACATGCTTCAAGCTTTGTTTCTTTTCCAGTGCAAAGGAATGGAAACCCTCCCACTGACTTCAGTGGGAGATGGGCCAGACCCTGAAAGTTTTCACATAAAGCTTCCATTAAGGAGAAGTTGCGTATTGGCGTAAGGCATTTCTATTTTATCCCCTGTTTTTTTCCTCTTGATAAACTGCACACTTGCAGCACATACTGTCTGAAAATGAAGCTTATAATACAAAGACAACTTTGAGGCTTGCAACTGTATTAAACATAATAGTCAAAACTGAACACCAAGAGAGTTAACACCTATAAGAAATTATCATTTTGTTTTATTATGTAATGAGTTAATTTAAGGGGTTTATAATAACCGAAATCTATCATAAAACATGACAAATAATGGCAAAATGTTATTGGTTCAATGGACTGAGTTAATCCCATGCTTCGCAACAGTTGTACTACTGTTTTTAATATTGTTCCTATGGCTTACAAAGCGAAGCTCTAGCAGAGAGACAAATGACGGTGAAAAGCAGGAACAGACAGAATGTTGTTACGACTGTACAGCTCCCATTTTGCACAATTATTTTCACATTACTCACACTCAGACAGCTTTCGCAGCCATCAGTTTGCAAAAAGCTTGATTCAGTGTTTGTATTTCAACAGCTTTATCTCTAAATGAACTCATACTAATTAAAACATCTGAGTATTTCAATCTAAATGTAAAGAGACTAAAACCCAAATATTCACCTGACTCCATGCAGGTGAAATTAAAAGCACTTTTGAGCTCTTAGATCTAGTGATGTGCCCTGGCTACAACCCAAACTTGCACCGGAACATGAGCGAAGAACAGCCTTGTACCTTGATTTCAACAAGGAGAAAACCTAGGAGCCCAGGTCAGGAGATGACCAGGACTGCTGAGTGCAGTGTGGCACCACTCAAACTACAGGTACCCTTTGTATTTCAGCACCATTTGGTACCCTACCGGTTTCCAAACCAGTCTCCCTCTACCTCTTAATACCTTAAAACCTCAACCAAATGGTCTTTCTTTTTCATTAGTGCACCCCAAATAACAGTGCTGTGTCTTCTACAGAAACAGAAAGGGTGTAATTTACACAGATCAAACCCACAAAAGAAAAAAACCTCAGTAAAGAGCCTGGAAGAAATTCAAGCACAGCATAATCAGAAATAACTTCCAAACGTCTCAGCAGTGTGGACCAGGCCACGCCCATCCCTACATCTTGCAATTAAATTGGCTTAAAGTTAAGAGACTTGCTTACAGCGAGACTGGCCCTTCTTACCTTTTGCCACATTTTGATGAAGAAGAGCTCCCCAGAAAAATTGAAGAAAACATTGGTGTCGTAGGCATCATCCCCAACGTTAGAGATGGAAATGTTAAGTGAGATGTTCCTCACCGCTCCCAGGGCCAGGTAGGCAGTTCTGTCATCAACACTGTAGGCAGAAACAGTTACACCGGTTTAACTCTGGGCAACTTTCACACTCTGGTCCTTCTTTCTTCCTGCTACGGAAGTGTCACAACTCAACTGCTTAAAAGCTCAGCAGTTGGTAATTCAGGAATGTGCTGTACAGCCAATGCATGGTGGGGGGGCTGTACTGGGAATGAGCAGCTCCTGAGTCCTGGTTCTGACACTACCTTTTGTGACTGTAAGGAAACCCCATGATCCTCATGTGGAACTATTTCACTATTTTCACTAATACAATGTTAGTGAGAATAAAATAGTTGAAGACTGTAAAGTAATTGGACAGGGGAAATGCAACAAGTGCAAGATACCATGCCCACATTCAAATACACAAGCTATTTCAGTTTGTCTCTCAATAATTCAAACTTATTCTAACTTTCTAGTGACTTCCTGAAAAATCTTCTTAGAGTTATGCTATGGATAGAAAAAATGGAAAAGAGGGTCAAATAAAATCCAGAAACTGGTGTAAGTGGAAAAATGTATAGGAATTACAACAAATGTCCACTGAATGTGACTAATCTTTCTTCAGGTGTTTATGCTGGACCTAACATGATGGAGTCATCTTCTATAAGCGGAATACCAAGGGAATGGTTGAATTAAAATAACAGCTATATATCAAGAATCAATACACTATTGTAAAATGGCATCACACATTACAAACAAACACAGACATGCACACATAGAGGCAAATATAAATATTCATACACATACATTTATTATTTGAAGTTTAATCAGACTAGGCTGTCCAGAAGATGAGCTAACAAGTAGGAATAAAGGTTAAAGATAAATCACAAGAAAATATAATATCAATGCACAGACCTGCAGGTCTAGGAACTAAAAGTACAGTAAAAGATATTATGAAATATACCAGGTAGAAATTTAAAAATAAGAAAAAATAGCCAAAATACCAAATTGGCTACAGTTACCATAACTGGAATCTAAGACCATTCATACATCCCAGAGAAACAGAGACCGTGTCACAGAGAAAACACTGAGTAGCTGGTCAGAAAAGGGCAGAGAGCTCCAGCCACACAGCAGGGAGATGCTCTCAGTTATTTCCTCTAGGGGACAGCCAGCCCAAAAGTAAGAAGGAACCACCTCTGAGGAAATGTACCCTTGCTCCACCCACCATGCCAGACGCTGTTGCACAACACACGTGCACGCAGCAGCATGGAGAAATCCATAGCCAACCAAGCCACCTTTCATTCACCCAATTTCCATGAAGGAATGCTGTACCAGGGACATACGTGTTGGCACACGCTGCTCCTCTGCATATCAGCAGCTCTCTGAAAATGGCTGGGGTGCAGGTTGTGAGCTGTGTTTAACAGCAGCCTGTCCCTCCATCGCTGCCAGCCCTCCTCTGCCAGCCTTGCTCATGGTACTGCAGCCAGAGCATCTGCACAAAAGCGGGGTTTCTGAGAACGTGGTGCTTATAAACCCTTCAGCGTCTTCTGCCAACCACAGCCATTCCAGACCTCCACAGGCAGAGCTTGCTGGGCTCCGTCTCCCTGCATTGCCAAGAAGTTTCTAGATGTGGGTTTCCAAAGGTACGTACCAAAGCAGCCAGGAGCTCTGGTGAGTGAGAAGTTCGGAGGAAGATGGTCTAGACTCAGGCTTTAAAGCTGATGGCTGTGGATTGTGAGTGTAACTTTTCCATGTAATGCAGACGATACTTATAGCATATTTGTTTCCTGTACTTACTTCATTTATGATGATCTTCATTTATTAAGCCCAAAATTATGGCTTACAGTTCAATGACGAGGCAGATATAAGTCTCCAGGAAACGTGCCTGCTTCCTCACGCTTACAATCAACTGCAGACATCAACCAATCCTACCAATAATTGGACACTTTGCTTTCTAAACATTATAGTTTATTCTTATAGTCAACTATCAGCGCAAATAAACATCTGCAAAAGTGTATGCAGCACAGGATTGACTACAAAACTAGTTTGAGAGGTCCAAATCATTTGAGTTGTTGCTCCTTATATACCAAATTAATGGCACAACTATATGAGAGTACTTAGAAGCATTTAACCTTTCGGCCCCAACTTCAACATTTACTGTTGAAAAGCAGACAAATTATGAAGATGCTAAACAATCTGCTGGGATTTTCTAATAATGAAAAGTGCATATTTGGAAGCAAAGAAATAAAACAACCATTTATTACTGTGAATTATTTCTCATGAACTTTGTAATCTCACTTCTTGCAATCACTTCAAAACTTAATCAGCATCTATCAAACCCGTTAGCAAAATCTGGAAGTATCACTTCAGAAAGCAAAGGAACATTACAAGATATTTATCTTATGCAGGGTTGATACTAAACGCAATGCACGCTACAGAATCCTCTCTGAATTGGTAGTAGCAGCACTTTGAGATTTAAGATAAAGTCAAGACAATCAAGAATACTCTCCTTCCCACTGAATAATAAAAAATACTCAGAATTAAATCCTATCTAAAACTAAACCCACAAAAAATAATGTCAAATTAAACACTATTGGGTTGTGTTATTCCTTTCTAAAGCTATCACTCCCCTGTTAAAAGTGCATCATACCAAAATGACGTTTATAACATTTTCCTCAGCAGAGAAAGAAAACCCACTTTCTAAGAGCACACTGTAGTTGCTCCTACACAAAATTCACACACTAATAAACTCTGAAAAACCTCACTGATTTTAGGCTGGCAGAGGAGTTCAGTTCTTCCTCTGAAAGGCTATATGAGACTGTGCTGTAAGTCCCATTTTAAGAGAGCAGCGTTCTGAGTCATTAAATCTGTGTATATCTGGAATGAATCAGGTTCACCTGCAGTGAGAAGAGGATTAGGAATCTCCCCGGCCCTGTTTGCTGCTTGAGAGAGTAACGTCATGGGGCGCGGACATCCTGCTGTGGCGCTGGAGCAGCTCTGCTGCCAACCCAGTGCCATCCTCCTCCAGCGCCTGCCGCACATTAAGCGGCCTAGCTGCCAAGTCAAAATACGTCAACTAAAGAACTGTTGTCACTCGCCAGAAACAAGAAAACAAACTAAAGCCACCCCTTCATCTCGACAAGGTATGCCAAACAATTTAAGAAACTTCATCAAGCCATGGCTTTCAGTTTATGTTTTGTTGGATGAGAACTATAAAGCCGCCAATATCCTCAACCATGGCCCTCGTAACCTTGCTCACATCAAGGAAAAGAGGCTAAAAATAAAAACAGACTCAGAAAAGGAAAAAAAAAAGAAAAGAAAGAAAAGAAGGGGGGGAAAAAAAAAATCAAGGTAGAATGCCTTAATTGGACAGACCACCACCATCTCATTACATCAGGTACTACACACAATGAACTGAGTAAAAGTTCTGGCTAGACTGTAGACATATATATACATTATAAATAGGCACCCACATTTGTACACACAGAATGCCTTATTGGACAGACCACCACCATCTCATTACATCAGGTACTACACACAATGAACTGAGTAAAAGTTCTGGCTAGACTGTAGACATATATATACATTATAAATAGGCACCCACATTTGTACACACATATGTACAGGCACATGAAGGATGTCAAGCTATCAATGTTTGCATGGAAAGGGAAATAAGTTTGACATTCATAAGTACTAAATACCTGCAGCTTTCATTCACACGACCCAGACTTGCAGGTAACAAGCAATTCCGAAAATCAGGCTCCAAATTTCTGCCATGGTTTTGAATTCACTGGCCGTGGTACTACACATCAAATGTAAATAGAAATATTTAACGTTTTCCTCTACAGTGATTAAGAAAAGGAAACTAAATTCCAGGATAAACCAAGTATCATCTTTTTTGCATGCTGTTAACGTTCTTTGTTAATGCCTGCACCACATCATTGCACTATGGTCAGCGAGGGCAGACAGACCAGCTGGGAAAGGCAAACTGAAAAGATCTGCAATTTTCATTTCCCCACCCCCCAAGATGCTGTTGTTTTTATTAACGTGGGTCAGGGGAGACATAATCTGCATTCCAAAAGGTATGCAGGGACATATTTCTCTATTTCCTGCACTAGAGAGAATTTTTTAAAAAATTGAAAAAGCATTTAGCACTTCCTCTTAGCCTGCGCAGATCATACACAGGGCAAGGAATGTGATGGGGTCACACTTACCCTGTTAGTCTGGGTCATTTTTACCCACTTGCAGTCTAACTGACCCCAGTTGTAACTGGTTCACAGCCAATCTAGACTAAGGACTCGGGCCAAACACTCAAGATATCATGGCTTATTCTGCATTAGCTGAGCTGCTGCACTGAAGCCTATGCTACCAAAGGCGCTAAGAGACCTCATGCAGGTGATGACCACAGCCTATCTGAGATGCACTAAGCCAGCTATGGTAAACTAGCTCTCAGCCCATCAGATCAATTCATTAATGATCATTTCTATTTCTCAAGTGGAAACTTTCCAGTGTGCTCTGAGTAGCAGATAACATGAGGTGATGCAAAAAACATAACAGAGAATCGAGGAGCGGTCAACCGAGGTTCTGTGTCAGCAGAGCACAGTTTGGGAGTAATATCATACCAATATTGCTCCCTATGAAGGCTGAGTAACAATGTGCCAATGTTTCCCCATAGGAAGGGACCAAACATCATGTATGAAAAAAGCGCTTACTGTGGTGAGCCCAGGGCCAAGGAGGTGGAACTGCTCGTGCCGGTACCCTTCTGGAGCAGAGCTGCCATCTCTAGCGCTTCAGTTCCCATATATATTGCAATTCAGGAATATGGCACAGAGCGTTACCTTTTCCATCTTTCCTACACTTTAATTTTAAAAATGAATGCATTTGAGTAGTAAACAATGGGGGAGAAAAAGCCACTCTAGGAAATCCTTTTTGCTCTTTATTACGGTATTGAAAAAAACAGAGTGATTTCTCGTTACAGCTAGTTACCATATATTCAAAGCTTCTCTGGAATTTGTCCTCTTTTTCCCAAATGTAGTTTCTCCACATAAATCCCCCATAACTACACAATAGATATAACTCCCAGCCACCTATGTCTTCAAACTTTTAAGTAAAAAGGACAGAGCAGGGCACAACATCCACATAAAAATACCCCTTATCTTATCACTCTACAGAAATCTGGTGCCTTTTATTATTATCAGTAATTTCAATTGTACCCAGATGTTCACAAACCTTTATAAACAGAACTGAAGAATCAATGGGGAAAGAGCCACCTCTGTTTTCACACAGTGTTTACTCCAGGGAGCAGCTTTTGTTTTGAATGGAGCTACCCTGGTTTATGAAACTGTCACATGAAAGCAAGATGAGGCACAATGTCTACAGAAGCTCTAATCTAATCTTTCACCCTTGCAGACACACATACAAACCAACATTTTTTATAACCACAAGCAGCGTCCTTGAAATCAATGGTACTGTGCCCCCAGAACAAAGTTATCCCTGCACGTGTGTGTAAGACAGCATCCTAAGGTTGGAACACAAACAAAAACTATTTACTAGTGGCAGAAAGAAATGTAAAAGATAAATGGTACCAGGTACGTAGCTGAAAGTTGCACGTATCAGCCTGATGTGAAAGAAAAAACCTCTCTATGTTTTCCTTGTTTGTTAAAATACTTGAAGAGCTCTGTTAAAACAGGTGATTGTTGACCATAGATCTGGCCCTGAAATTTGAGGATGAATCAGTAGCACTTTCTAACATACTGTTTCTAGGAATTAGATCATTAACAAAGTCATCATGCAAACCATGTATTTACTATAGAAATTATGCCTTCAGAAATAGATCTCCTATTATTAGGTAGCTTCAATTGCTTGTCCCATTCCTGGGATGCTGGGGTGCAATACGTAATTTAAAAAGCATACTCAGCTGAGCATTGATGAGGGAGAAAAAGGCCAGTGCCCCATCCAGCAATCACTTTCAGAGGTCAATAAAAGGCAGTTAATCAGAGATGAAACATTAGAAACAGTACAGGTTTGTTACTTTAGGAAATTTGTTTTGCGGTAGCAGGTGTTATACGTCAGGAGTAAGTTATGTCTAAATGTCAAACATGATAAGCAACGTATTCCCATATCAGCACATTTCCTCCATATCTCATGCAAAACCAGCAAGACGATTTACCTGGTGACCTGTGAAGAACCTCAGCCTTACCAGATTTTGTAATTGCAGGACATACTACAGAAAAAGTTCATGTAGCTGCATCACAAAAGAGTATGTGCGCATGTACATATATATACATACCCATGCAGGTATGTATCAGCCAAGATGTGTTCTGCAAATGCAAAACAATGGTGCATCTGCTTCTCATTGTAGTCTGTACAGTATCAAGAACTTCCACCTCTGGAGGCAGCTAAGGTATGACAGTGCTGCCTGAGGTTAAGCTTTTGTTTTGTAAGCTTTATACTTCAGTTGCTAGAACAAGAAACAATATGGTGACTTGAACTATCTTAGGTCCATAAAATACTGATGTTGAGATGTTCTCAAGGAGGGCCAGGTTATACAATGAATTCAAATTATATGAAAGAACATCTCTTTAGGATCTAGTTTAAAAAACAAACAGCAAAATCCTACTCCAGTAGATACAGTCAAGTGATTCTTACAAAACAAAACCAGTATTTAAGAATTTAAGAAGTGACAAGACTGACTTGTACAGTATCCCTGACTGATCATCAGTGGCTTGTTATTAGAAAATAGAGATTGGGAATCTGTATTCTTGTATGAGATGTGGACTACTGAGGTTTGTTACCACTCATCACTTGATGGCTCTATCACCATCCATATGGGTTCAATCACCACGTGTTCAAAAGGAACAGGACTGCCCACCGCTATCAAACTGGATTTATTTATTTATTTTGAGAGAGATTTATGAAGCTCTGAGCGCAACTAACCAGATGGAAACCAAGAAACCATTCCTTCATCCCCATTCACCCGCAACAAGGGAAAACATTCACTCATTCCTGAGACGATGCTCCCACTGCAACTTGTACTACATCCTGATTAATTGCGGGCTCTGCTGGGCAGCCCTTTCAGGAAACTGCAAATCTGATCCTGGATGAGCTACAACAAAGTTTTCCATGTGCCTCAAAAGCGCAGCATTAAATACACTAACAACTGTAAATATAAATTAGAAATCAGAATTCTGCTTCCTGGATTCACTGAAAAGACTAAATTCCAAACAGAATTACAAATGTACGAATATACATGAAATGGTATAAGCATTTTTTCATCGCACCCTTTACAGTGCAGCAAATTACTTTGAAATAACATTAAACTACACTATAATTTATAAAATCACTTGAATCACAGTGTGAAACTTGGTATGACTTTTTGAGAAAACAGAAAGCAATCTACTCGTATCCTTTTTTCCAATGTTTTGTCATTCTTTTCTCCCTGGAAATAACTCTTCTGGTAGTTTAAAAGATCACGAGTTAGGACAGCACTGGGATATGACCAAGTAACCAGTGGGCAGCACATGACTGCAGTGGGATCAGTCATGGCTCGCTATTTGTGTCCTGCGAGTTGGGAATATCCATGTTGGTACACACAGCTTTATACACACAAGCTTTCAGTCAAGACCACTTTCCTAGCACTAGAAATGCTAAACCATAGCATTTGCTCATTTTTCTTTGGTTGTTTTTTGTAAAGCAGAAAATTAGCTCCATCTGAGCAGCTCGGCTATTTAGGGTAGCCTGTCTAGGGTAAACAGAACGTTGAAAATATTTTTGAAAGAAGTGTTTGTTCAATGAAAGATAAAATAAGTGAAAACAAATTCTTCATCTGCTATGAATGAAGAGGAAGGGAAAAAACAGATATTATCAGAGCATGTAATTAAGCTCCAAATGAAAGGATATTGTTTTTCCTCATCACGACTGTTTTGTTAAGATGCACTTCAGGGGCATAAAACCGCAACGGGCATGCCATGAAACGTGAGGCCTCTCTGGAAACAAATCCCCGTTGTGTGATCAAAGGAAGATAAGTGCTGAGGCGTGAGCCTGGTCAAATTTATGAAACAGCTTTCCTTTCCACATTAAACCACAGGCTTGAAGCTTTTCTCCATGGGTTTGCAAAAGCCTATGATCAGTGAAAAGCTTTATTTTTTTTTTTTTTTATAAAACACTACATAGTCATGAGATACACTCAAAAAGTTTTGAACTTTCTGATCAAAATTTTATGTTATTGCTCTCTTCTTCAGAAGACACTAACTTTCTGCACTGTTACTGCACTAACTTGTGTTCTGTGCCATTACATCTTGTGCTGGTGAAAAGCAAATTGGACAAAGCTGTCATAACACATGTTTTTATCTACGATTTCTGGATTCCTTCAGCTCAGGTTCTGTAATAATTTGACAAGTCAATATGAAACTGCTGAGGTTCATTTTTCAAATCCAGGTGCCTAATGTCTGATGATGTGCCCAGTGAACCAGAGGGAGTCCTTCCACTGATTTTAATAGGTCCATGAGCATACTTATCCTTGCATCTATACATAGCATTTGCAAAACAACCAGTTTTGCAGTTGCATAGCTAGTCACCTATGTGAAATTACTCATTCTTCACTAATACAAATAATATGCTTACAAACTTCAGAGTTGCAAGCTCAAGGGCTAGGGGGGCCATAGGGTGGTGGTGCACACTCTCCCTTGTATTTTCAGTGGGTTAGGTGCTTCGAGATTACATCCCAAAACACCACATCAAACCATTTACGTGCCTATCAAATACAGAGCCATGCATAAGACAAAAGAGATCACAGAAACAAAAGGAGTGTTGGCAGAAAACATGTTAATCCTTAAGTAAGTCACAAAAGGAATTTACTTGGAAAAAAAAAAAACCCAAACCTTCTGTGGAGCTGACCAGAAGATACTGGAAAATGCTTTTTCTTCATAAATTACCATTTCATTAAAATGGAAACGTTTCAAACTCAACGAAGTTTTTGACAGACTGGAATTTTGTTCATTCTCTGGCTAATTCCAGAGGGACCAACAGAAGCAGAAACAGCCCAAGTCACAAACTTGACCTTTCAACTGGAAAAGGGCATTTCTCAAAAATCCCATTTCACAAGAGAACTTTTGAAAGCATTGACTCCAACTCAAAAAACCCACAATTTGAAAAACCCTGAAAATTTCTGCAAAATGCTCCTGTCACCCCTTTGGCTTTCTATGACTTTTGCTTCGAATTTCACATTTCCAAAATAAACGATTTGCAGCAGTATATACGAGAATCCCAGCCAGTCTGTAGGGGAACAACATAAATTTGAGTCTAACGAATGGTGGCTGTTAAGGATGCTCTAAACCAACACATAAAAGCAAGCTGGTTATTCCAAACAGCCAAACACACACTCAGAAGCACTCCAATAGGCGAGTAATTCTGTTTCTAATGACAGATGAAGGGTAACCTCATGTCACGTAAATATATGGAAGACAGACTTCCTCCTGGAACCTTCTCAGGAATAGCAATATTTATTACAGCATTTTCTGTTGCTGTAGTATTTATTATTGCAGTATTTATTACAGCATTTTCTATCCAAGGGGGCTCATAGTCCTGTGCTTACAACCTGATTTACATACCATGCGCACAGCTTGTGCTGGAACACAGCAGCTACATGACATGCCGCAACATCATCTTTCTTCTTGTACTGTTTGTTTTCGGTAAAGCTGACCTATTCATTGCGACACATGGGCTGCCAGTATATTTACCCCGCCATACGGGATTTCCTTCCTAGCTGCATCTCGCAGAGAAGCCACCACCCATTCTGCTCTAGTCTTTTTAGCTGGTTTGTTTATTATAGCTGGAAGAAAGTCTGTTTTTTCAAACACCCTCACTGTTACTCAAATGTCTTCTCCACGGTTTTCACTTGGTTCCCATTACAGCCTAAACAGGGCTTAATAACTACCGTTGCCTTTGCAGAGCGCCAATCAGACGGATAGGCATCAGCTCAGGACCTGAAACTGCCTTGGTACGTCAGACAAGATCTGTGTTCCTGTCAACCCTGCTCCCTCAGCACTTTCACGTTCTTCTTAAAAGACGAGAGTGGTTTTCTCCCATATAAAGTACCAGAGGAATGGCTTAGCAGATTTTTAAGGCTAGGGAGGTCTAATCTTCTACAGAACACCTACTTCAGAGTTTCCCCCAGCACATCTTGAGGAAACAGATGCAGTTCAGCTTCTAAACAAGTAGCTACGGAGAGGCTCAATAAAAATGTGCTATTTGCTACACAAACCTGATGGAAAAGACATTTGCTGTGCTGAGAAAACAGAGTGAGACACTGAAGTCAAGCATGATATGTAAAAAATGTATATTTAATATTAAAAAATATTTGAAAATAATAGCTAACAGAACACTCTTTAATTGCATTTTACTGTTCAGTACTGGATTGCTGGAAAGGAAAACTGGTTTCCTATTGTTGTCCCAAAGCTATGGCCATAAAAATAAAGTTTATTGCAAAGTATTCTATTCCTATTTCTCTTATGGTTTCAGGTTGTGTCATTAAAGTTACACATATGCAATACATAAATACCTTCTTTACACTAAGATACTTTTAAGTCTCTTCCTTCAGAAATCTATACACACACAGGGCATTACTACATGGATAGGGCCAGATTTTGTTATCTCCTATGACAGCTGCAAGATTTAACACTGGAGACTCTTTGAAGGGGAGGTGATGAGTAGTCTCTCTGCTTTGTGCTGCCAAAACTTCACATGTTTATTCTTTAAGAAAAATGGATTTGAAAACAGTCATGACTGGAAAGATGAAATGCCTCTCTTCTGCTCCTTCAGTTTCTCCCAACACTGCCTTCACCAAGTCCCCAGCACACTCCATGGCGCCTTCTTCCTTACTCTTAAGTTGCCATCTGTAGTTTTAGGCTAACAGGACTCATACTCCTACAAGTAAGTCCAGGCCAACCATTAAAAAGACCATTTGTAGCAATACTAGCACACACCACTGTAGCTGTTTCTACATGCTATCTCGTAATGTCTGCCATAGCAAGTTAAAAGTCCACAGTTGGACCTGGCAAAGCCTTCAATATTACTGTCCCCTCTCGTGATGCTGCACGTTCTCGCTGGCAGAGGTGGCATCAGCAAGAGGCGAGGAGTCCCACAGGCAAGGTTTCCAGCCACAGTGCTGGAAGACACCCATAACCATCCTAGGCAGGTGTTTCTATGTTGGCAAAGAGCTGTTTTTTGTCGGGACAATTTTGCTCAGGTTACAGAGAGGATTTACATCGAGACGAGTCAGAAAACTGCAGAAAAGCTGGTTGGAACAGGTTTCTATAGGTCATACAATCCATCCTCATCCTCCTTGACACAGGACTATTGCCAGCAACAGATGAGGTCAGTGGGGACTTTAGCCAAGCCCTGAAACCCAGGATGGCAGAGCACACCGTCTCTGCACACCTCATTCCTGTGCAGCATGAACTGCCTATGCAAGAAGGTTTTTCCAAATCTCTGGTCTGAGCCTGCCAAGCCACAGTCCATGACTCTTGCGCCTCTTGCCATCTGCCACGAGCAGGAAGAGTTTCGCTTTTTTGTCCCACAATCCCTTCAGGAAGTTGGGATGGGTTTACATGCAAACTGATGCTAATGAAGGTGGATGAGCCTTAAAGAGATTCATCTGTTAACTGAAAACAAACCTTTTCTTTCCAGAATAAATGCATTCTAACTCTTCTTCACTCCAGTACAGCATGTTACCCTGGTCTTCAGCCCAAGTCTCCAAGGACACCTTTCACTATAACAGAAGTATTCAAAAAAACAGCATACAGGAATCATCGCCACATCCCACCGCCACCCTCCCAAAAGCTTTGCAAAAGCTTCCAGATAGAGTTAGAAGGCTTTAAGGTTTTTTATCATTGCCCACTTTCAAGGAGTCCTACCCTACCCTCTTCTCCAACTTCACAGTGGAGGGTTTCAGCTTGCCCAGCAGAGCTGTTTCCACACGCAGCAGCACCTCGACGACAGGAAATAACAAGGCAAACCCAATCATACCTGGTCAGAACAGCAGTGAAGTTTCTAACTTACACATGCAGATTTGCTTCGTTCAAGCACTTTGGATAAATAGCCATATATTAAGTCGTTACCTAGACCAAGTGTTAACATTCTCGGCTGTCTATTTGTTATTTATCAAAGTGCAGCGCTCCCAATTTGAGGGCACATGAATAAGTTTTCAGAAATGAAGGAGGATCCCAAGAAAAGCAAAATCAGAGAAGACCTGGTTAGCTCTTGCCAGCATGGGCTGGTTTTTCTATTAGTCATTTGGTATGCAGGTTTGGCATCTTCAAAGCTGGGTGCAATCTTTTAACCAGGTAATTCTAGTGATTCAAGCGGATCCCAGGTGAACTCTAAATCGGAGTAGCTTGTGCAGTTCCTGAGCTCATAAGAGTGACCTCAGCAAGCAATTCTCTGGATGATAACGTAATCTGAGCTAACTTTCTATGCACATATATGCTCTAACCAGCACACGTTTGAAAGCATGCTACAAATTCATGAAAAGTGTGTAAGAACAGCCAGACCAAGTCAGTCCTTCTAGCAGAGAGCCCTGTATCCAACCATGTCTAAAAGCAAGAGGCCTATGGAAGAACAAGGCAAGCACAGTGTTATTTTGCTGATATATTTCTGCAGCTTCCAGCATTTGTATTTGCCATTTCTCTACCATGCAAACTCTCAGCATTTACAACATCCCCAACATTAAAATCCACAGATTAATCATATGCTTCATGAAAACATACATCCCCATTTGTTCTTTTCATTGCTACAAATAGTTTAGTATGATTAGCAAACTTTATCACCTTGCTATTCATTTTTAGCAGATTATTTCCCTGATCATTTATGAACATGCTGAATACCACTGACCCCAGCACAAGCACTTGCGGAGTTTTCTCCACCAGGAAAACAAACTATTTACTCCTTCTCTCTGTTGACTACCTTTTAATTAGGTAGTAATGCTCAGGCACCATTCCTCTCAGACCTGGGAAAGTTTCTTTGTGAATCTTTGGTGAGAAATCTTAATAAAAGTCTTTTCAAGCCCAGGTAGATGATCTTAACCGGATCACCCTATCAACACATCCAGTGACATCTTCAAAGAGCTGCAGCAGATCTGAGAGACAGCACTTACCGCTGCCTTCCCATAAACATCCTGTTTATTTCAATCCAATGTATTTGTGTGTCAATAATTGCATTCCTTCCAATAGTAAGTCCACCAAATTTAAACAAACATGATTATTTAGACAAAGGCATTGCCATAACCTTGCTAACAATAAAGTCAATTGTTTAGTGCAGATAGTAATAAAAGAGTCACCTTTTTTACTCTTTAAAAAAAAAAAATGCTTTGTACACATACTTAGCTTAAACAGGAATAAGGTGGAAAAATGCTTATAGGATTCTTTAGCACAAAACACATGGGGCTGGAAAAATTACCATATTCTTCCAAGACAGGCACTTCTCTAAAATCAGAATCTATAGCATGTTTTTGTAGTTTTACACACAATAATAATAAAAAAAATGTTTTCTTTAGATATACCCATTGTGTTATGTTTCTTAATAACTGAAGCTTACACAGCCCTTTAGCTAAAGAAAACCCATTCTGTGCAGACTTGATGGATTTGATGACATCCTGTTTATTTCAAACAGGACTTCAGACTGTCACTGGATAAAGAAGATTTGAGAGCATTTGTTCAACATTTTGCTATACAAACGTAGAAACTGTATTTGAATATGCTAAGCTTTTTTGATGGTTGTGGCTTTTAAATTGCCAAGATAACATAAGTAACAGCTGTAAAAATAAATAGTCTAATGCTCCAATCGCAAATACAGCTCTGACTGCTGTGATTATTATACACTGACTGACAAGTTTTTAGGACTTGTCCTTTGCTTTTTATTGGTTATTCCTCAACTGCAGGACAAAATCCCTCACTGGCTTCCCTAGTCTGCACAGACACGTCTCCAGCTCTCAACAGATTTTGCCCACCACAAAGATCAAGCAAAAGGCCAAAAATCCAGACTAATCGCAGTCAAAGCTCGGACTCTGCAACCTGAGACCTAACCCTGCTCCCAGCCAATCCCCCCGAAACATTCCTGTGGACTTCAGTCGTGTCTGGAGAAGTCCGTAACTTCTCAGTCTTGACTCTGGTTCAGTTTTGTCTCCAAGTATGGTTACAGCATGCTGTAGACTTATATAAAACGTGTGTATATCTCCTGACTATTACTTCTTCCCTTTTTTTTTTCCTAAAGCAGGGGAGTCTCTTCCCCCCTCTTTCCTGACCTAAAAGCAAAGCATTTCACAGAAAGCATTTCCATCAAACAGCAAAACCTCTGGCACACAATTAAATAACTCGCATCAGCACTTCCATCTCTAAAAATGTGCTAAAAATAATGAAAAAAAGGAAACAGAAGTGATGTATAAAGTTCACCTTTAGCCTGATTTATCCCAAAATTGAATAACTACATCCTGGCAAAACAATAGGCATTTTCTGAGGATCACCAGTCACAAGGGACAGAACATAAACTTCACCTCTGGTCTATTTGATGAGGTTTATTACACCAGAAGAAAGTGAAATCAGACACCCCTCCGCAAGTTACTAACAAGAAAAATCTGACAAAGGAGAGCAGTATTTCAGGAGAGTTAGCAAAACTACAAGTTCAGAAACAGAAAAAGATAATTTGAAGAAGATAATTTGCCATGTTCTGAGGGGTTTTTTTAACCTTCCATGTGACATTTTTTCTGAACAAAACTGCTTTTCTGCAGGCAGTTTTACTCCCACAATGTCATAAAGAGTATTTTATTGTCTTTGAAAAATTACACGGTGCACATTGGTACTCGATTTTGGCATGCATCTTTACTTTCCCTGCCCCTCTCTGCTATGCTATTTTCTCTCCAGTTTTGTCTATTGTGATTGAGAAGGTAAAGGTGTCTTGCCCTGTATGCGCACACAGCCCACCACCACAGGAGTTCAGATTCTGTGTACATCTCAAGACCTTTCCGCACTAAAGATATCACTGTTGTCATCCTTCTAGTCTGGATATAAAACATCTGTGTTTGTATTTTGATTTTTCAATGCCATCTTACGTAAAATGAATGGCATACTAATGTGTAAGAAAGAAAAAAAAAGTTCACCTACTCACCTAGACAGCAATAATTTGCCCTGAAGTTTCAAATCAGCAGCACAGTCATCAGATTGACAGTTCCTCTCAAAAACAGTCTGTGAAAAACAGAGAAAAGAACGGTTACAGCATGAAAAGAGTAAGATCAAAATTCAAAGAAGGAACATGCCTGGATGAAATTAAAAAACACCAAAAATCTGTGATACAGGAATATATGGTGTGAGTGTTAATGAAATTCAAGGGCAGACAAATCTCATCTTTATCAGAACCGTTTTTATTATCTTCTAACTGAACAAGAAGTTTTCACCAAAACCAGACTCTCTCAGAGTTTTTCCTCAATCCATTCCCACTTCTCATCTGACAAGAATTACTGCTCACACAATATTTCTGGCACTCTTATTTCTCTTCCCAATGCATATGCGTGAAAATCATAGAATCATAGAATCATTAACCGTTTTTATTATCTTCTAACTGAACAAGAAGTTTTCACCAAAACCAGACTCTCTCAGAGTTTTTCCTCAATCCATTCCCACTTCTCATCTGACAAGAATTACTGCTCACACAATATTTCTGGCACTCTTATTTCTCTTCCCAATGCATATGCGTGAAAATCATAGAATCATAGAATCATTAAGGTTGGAAAAGAC
>NW_008794631.1:2994902-3000097 GCF_000699145.1 Aptenodytes forsteri
TAAAGATATTGAACAAGACCGGCCCCAAAACTGAGCCCTGGGGAACACCGCTCGTGACCGGCCGCCAACTGGATTGAACTCCATTCACCACAACTCTCTGGGCCCGGCCGTCCAGCCAGTTTTTGACCCAGCGCAGAGTACACCTGTCTAAGCCGTGAGCCACCAGCTTTTCTAGGAGAATGCTGTGGGAGACGGTGTCAAAGGCCTTGCTGAAGTCCAGGTAGACCACATCCACAGCCTCTCCCTCATCCACTAGGCGGGTCACCTGGTCATAGAAGGAGATCAGGTTGGTCAAGCAGGACCTGCCTCTCATGAACCCGTGCTGGCTGGGCCTGATCCCCTGGTTGTCCCGCTCATGCCTTGTGAGCGCCCTCAAGATGAACCACTCCATAATCTTCCCTGGCACCGAGGTCAGGCTGACAGGCCTGTAGTTCCCCGGATCCTCCTTCCGGCCCTTCTTGTAGATGGGCATCACATTGGCAAGCTAAAATAAACTATTTATGAAACTATTTTCAGTCCTAAGAATTGCAAGTGAGGAAATCATGCACCAAACATATTCACTAGCCTATATGAAAGATAAGGAATTAAACCACAGTCAATCTTGCAAACTCTGGTAAAGACTATCATTTAGGAAATTTAACAGATTGATAAGGCTAGGAACTGTGAAAGGATGACATACCACTAGACACGGGCATACTATTTAAGCAGCAAAAAGCAGGGGAATACATGAGAAGTCTATAAGCCTATGCAAATCCCTACAGTAGTTTTTCATGGCTAAACGAGGCAGCCACCAGTGAGTGAAAGAAGAGGACAGGAACATGTTCCTGGCGTCCAAGAAACCCAGATGCTGTCAAGATCATGGTTACTTTCCCCTGCTGTTGAGAACAGAGACCAATACCTTTCTGAACATACGACTAGACTTTTCAGGCTGGAGGATTCATTCTTTCAGAGTTGTAATGCTCTTTAGCTTACCAGATATTCGAAGGACAAATACCCAAAATGAGGGTTGCCAACACTGTTCAGCTAGGAAACCTGACAATCCACTTATCTCTTCTTCTAATATGAATGTTCCTTTCTACAGGCTTGGCTTCATGACTTTTATTACCAAAGTAAATATATTTCAATCATAAATGCAAGGACAGAGCAAATACGTGCAGGACACACATAATGGTCAGATAGGGTTGGAGAGACTCAGGAGGAAAAAAGAAAAATATAAGAAGATACAGAGTTAATACATTTTTAAGAGCTCTGCCCAACCGTATCAGGACTGGAGAAAGACTCTGAATCTTAAGCCCAGAGGGCATAGAGATTTCTAGTCCTTGTCTCTCCAGGAAGATTCTTGGCTAAGGAGGCAGCTTGTTCTCCTTTTTCTATATTGTCAGAGCTCTCCAAAAAGGAGTGGACCTTTATGAAGTTAATTGGTGTTGGACTAGCAGATATCAAACTATGCTGTAGGTTGTACTGAGTTGCAAAAAGAAGAAAGATGGGAGGTGGCCAGTTCATTTGGGGTTATTTACTTTGCCCTTTCCTTTCCCACCTTTTGCTTTCTGAAAATCTCAGAAGTGGAAATTGTTGAGGATTTAAACACAGGGGCTGAACTTACCCTTCCTCCTTAATAAAGACTACCACACCAAAGGACAAGAATAGCCCTGAGAAAGGAACCGGCAGAAGGTAGCCCTCTCAAAACATCGCACGTTTCAGAGTTCAGTCTCAAAAGTCCTCAGAATTAATCCTCAACCACTGCAGTAGCTATAGATAGGAAAGACCATTTGACCTTCAGAGGAGAAAGAAAAACAAACGGTAAAGATATTCTTGCCTGACAGTTTCCCTATTTGCATTGCAGAAATCTTGGCAAAGCGAACAGAGCGATCAAAGATACGACCTGCACATTGCAAAGAATAAAGTACTGTAAGTACATTTAAGTAACTACCTAATAATCCCAGAATTTTATTACTAAATCTACAGTTGTGGTTCTTCAGAAAGAATGAACAAATACCTCATTTTCTAAAACTACTGAGCATGTACCTCTCCCAACATATCATGCACTAGACAGCAAGCTACTTTGAAATACATTGGGAGTATTTCGTTATGTCATAGAAACCCAAGTTCCTACACAGCACTGGGATGGGAGAAAGAAATAAGGACGATGATTCCCCAGATCCATAACTGTGTAGGAGTGAACCCTTTGCTTCTGTGGAGGATCTTGAACCCGTTCAGGTTTGGGGAGAGAAAGGATTTCCAGTCCAGCCAGCTGCTAGGACCCATGGACGCAGCCACAACTGGTTCAGCAGCCCACTTTCATCGCAGGCTAATGACATCTATGGATTGTTTTGCTATTTTCCGCTATTTCCCTGGTCTGGATAGATGTTGCCATCACTCTACTCCACCTTTTTGTGTGCCTGCTAGAGCCTCAACCCTGTAGCTTCTCACAGTCGATCTACATTCTCCATTTTCTTCTCTGCTATCTTGAGCCTCCCCTTCCCCAGCCTGTTCCTTCTTCTGCCTTTCCAGTTGATTAATTCCTGCCTGTTCAAATCCCTCCTAAAGAATTAAGGAGTAAACACACTAAGTCATCATAACATTTATGAACAGTGCTTATATATTCTGTTACTGTGCCCTTACTTGGTCTACTTGGGATGTGATTTCTTTGGGCCAGAAACTGTACCTAACTCAACACTGCATGTTGTTAGTGCAGGAGTCCATCCTTGGCACAGGCCCTACTACAATATAATCACTAATTTTAACTCTAAGCAATCTTTACAGTGGTTTCAGCTTTACAATACCAGTTTTAGGGATTTATAGAGCTCTTTACATATTAAAAGTGTTGAACAAGGTAACCAATGGGCTGTATGTATTATCCAGAACTGGAAAAAGGGAAGTAGGACAAAAATTCATTGCACTGGAAACACTTCATAATTTTTGCAGTTACTGTTACCCAAAGTGAAGAGGAGCAATTCTGAACAGTGGTTTTACTGAAGTCCAATTGATTCTTACTGGATTCCACTTATATTGCACCAAGTACCTCACAGCTTTGCATATGTGTATCAGATATGGTCAGGAAGCTTCTTCACATCAGAAAAACACACAAGAAAAATTTCAGGGGGGGCGGGGGGAGGCAAGGAAGGGGCAAAAATTGTCCTGAATGAGAAACACAGCTGCATCTCTTATTTCAAGGCCACCACACTTTTGTCTGGCATTTCCAGGAGATAAATAGGTGTTTGTGTGCTCAGTAGCAGGGACAGGATAACCTCAACATTTCTAGGACACATCCTTACTGTATGAACATGAAGCTAATGTAAACTGCGTGCACAGTGAGTCTGTCAGACTTCCTGCAATCACCAGATCTACAGCAAAGCACAGAGCAAATCCAGTGTTTCCAGGGTCCACAATTCCTCTGCACTCTCCCCTGCTGCACAGAACCCAGCAGCTATGAGGAATTCCTCTGCAGCAGTTCCCACCAGGTCACCAAACTTCCCGGGCAAACACAGTTTTCTCAAATTCTGCGTGGCAACATTTCTGGGTAGAAAAGATGATGCTCCTTGGGAGGTCAAGGAGTATGGCAGATATATCCTGAAAGGTTAGTGGAGATGGATGTTGCCGATGTCCTCCAGAGGGTAAGTCAAAAAGCCTACATTAAGATCTATTCATTATAAAGAGTGAATATATACATCTGTACACAATTAAATGTACAGTAAGGAGAGACCTAGAGCCAGCTGATAAGGAAGGGGATATGTCTAGACAGGCACTCAGATCAGAGCCTCAAAGCAAGTACCTTTGTGTGCACTCTGCCTCTTGAAGGGAGGTAGTGGATTAAATTCCACATTTTGTGGTAAAGGCCAGGGGTAAATGTACAGTCCTCTGCCTCAGGAAGCAGGAGCAGGATGAATCCCTAGTTCCTGAATCCTAAGGCATCCTAAGCACAAAGCTGCTGGGTATTGGGTGTGAAGATATTCTCCTTTTCTTTCCTGCTGATGGTAGACTGCTAAGGAATGCTGCTAGGAGGTAAAACAAGCAAGAAGGAGCCTGGCTTCAGCCTAATGGTCAGAGCTCTCTGCTCAGAGGAAGGCTATCTGGGATTTTAAACCTGGCTTGCTAAATTGTTTCACTTTCTTTCAATGGCTATCTAAAATTAAACACATCTAAATTTCTGGGAGTATGGAAGAGAACAGGAAACAGAGAAAACTGGAAAAACCTGTGTTTATGGCACTCCTGCCCACAGAAAATACTGGAAATCTTCCAATAAACAAAGAAAAAAAAGTATTTCAAGACATTCAACCTCCCAAAATTCAGGGAAGCACATGGAAATTTCAAGTTGTAGCCAAAACGTGCAATCAAGACTTTGAGAGGTTGCCAGTACTATGTTCCAGTAAGAGTTGTGCCCATCCTTTCACAGAAAAGGGAAAGTGACAGCTGAAGGACAATGCTTGAAGGGAAGGGAGAAAAACGGGATTCTCAAAAGAACCCTTGAAAACATGTCGGTTTATGGTCTGGATAAGACAATAGTGATTCACTCTGGATCAGGCCTTTAACTACTTCCTCACACATAAGCCTACAAAAGGTTCAGATAGCACCTCTTAAAAGGTGGCAAAGCTTGCCTTTGGTAACTGAGGATCCATTCCTTTAACTTCATAAACTGTGCCACGTACTTCAGCACAATACCTTAGGTTATGCAAAATAATCTGGGTTAAGAATACAGTATTCCAATCTCTACACTGATTTCCTGTAAATTGTCACCATACCCTATGGTATGTGCAGGGATGACTTAGCAATTAGATCATGCTGGTAACACAAAAGCAATTCTATTTAAAGAATGCAGGGTAAGGGGGCTTGTTAGTCTAATAATTCTTTACTTTTTAGATCTTGAAGCTATATGGCTATTACCATGTTATCTGGTGAAGTTGGGTTCCTGGGTCCTTATTTAGGGACCAGGATATGTGATCCAATTTTCAAAAGTACTGAGCTGTAAGCAAATCTTACTGCCTTTTCTAGGAACTATTTCCTGCTTTATAGCTTTACAAATCAATCAGTTAGATATTAATGTGCCTAAATATAGAATCATAGCATCATAGAATCATTAAGGTTGGAAAAGACCTCTAAGATCATCGAGTCCAACCATCAACCCAACACCACCATGCCCACTAAACCATGTCCCTAAGCGCCGCATCTACACGTCTTTTAAATACCTCCAGGGATGG
>NW_008794631.1:3000359-3013580 GCF_000699145.1 Aptenodytes forsteri
TTCCCTCAGCCGCTCCTCATAAGACTTGTTCTCTAGACCCTTCACCAGCCTCGATCTTTTTTGGGCGTGCTCCAGCACCTCAATGTCTTTCTTGTAGTGAGGGGCCCAAAACTGAACACAGTACTCGAGGTGCGGCCTCACCAGGGCCGAGTACAGGGGCACAATCACTTCCCTACTCCTGCTGGCCACACTATTTCTGATACAGGCCAGGAATATATATATAGATACAGGAGCCTGATTTTAGACCTTTATTTCTTTTGTCTTCAAATTTTCACGTTGGCTGCAAAATACAGCTATTGCGTACAGATCTATTGACCACAGAAAAAGAAGTAGTGGCTGACTCTCCCCAGACATCCTATGCTTCACTATACTACTCATGGAAATGGTCCATTCATATATCCTGCTGAGCCAAGTGCAAAATGGCTGATTTAAATTCCCACTAGAATAGCAATTAATATTGTGAAAAACTTTCCAGGATTTCATCAGATGTGTTGGCTAAAATGAGAACGCATGATTTCCACAATACCCCTAGTGAGTGGTGGAGCAAACACATGACGAAGGCAGGAATACCAGGGGAGTGATAAGCGTTTAATAGAATCCTACTACGAAACCAAAGAGCTGTGCCGGTACTGCATGGTGCAGGGGACCGAGGTTAGCTAGCAAGCTCCCTCAGCTCCACGTAGACTTCATCAGAGCATGTCTTCATGCAAAGAAAACAGATGCTCACTTATAGTGTATTAGCATAAGAAAACAGAAACTGGCCAGTAATAATTATTTTACTACACTAGTAAGGGTGCAACCATGTAAGTCGAACTTCTCCAACTGGGGAAGGCTACAGGGGAATTCATCCACTTCACTGAGTGGAAGACTCTGGGCCTACAGCTCACAACTAGCACATTGACACTTGTCAAGCCATCTAAGGCCAAATGCAATCATTTCTCCCCTATTTCAGCTGCATCCTGCTTTCAATAAGTGTTAAAAACTGGGCTGGAGCTCCAAGCTAAAAAGGAAAGAGGACACTCAAATATAAGAGGAACAGGAACTCCCAAATGAAATCAGCTGTATAGAAAAGATCAGGCATGAAACCTGTTAGCTATTGAAGGCAAGCATAAATTAATAAACATACGTATTAGTTATTCCTCACAGCAGTGAGTGGATTTAACAACACGATCTTTTGTCCTCATATTCTCTTGGGGTGAAGAATTACAATTGGTGGCAATAGAAATACACCCCCAGCCTTTCAGAGCTTTATTAGATTTCTAGTCTGACTCACTCATTTTTCAGGCTGAGGCAATTTTTTCTTTTTTAAATCATTAACAGTTCAAATCATCCAAATAGTGTTCTCATTTTACAAGACTTCGGACCTTATAAATTCATAGAACAATAGATGGGAAAGACCTATCGGGTTAATTGTCCCATCTCCCCATACCATTATAGGATGGATTTCTGCAGCACATTTCTCAATATATTTTCCTGTCTTGTCTTAAATGGTCTTCCATTTATTTTGGATGACTACAGAATAATTCAATTATATCATCTCAGGAGGGTTCTTTAATGATATTCGAGAACATTTTCTACTCTAAACCTCCTTATTTCTACCACTAAAAGTGGAACAGTGTAAGATGAATCTTTTTCACTCAGGATGCTTTCATACTTAAACATTTTAACACAAGAGTCAAAACCTTTGTTACTCATCACACGATTGTGTAATTAAAAATATAAAAGCATTATAACGACAAATGAAAAACAGATGTGGCAGCTGTTTTGTTAGCTGGAAATGCAAAAAAAAAGTCTTCAAATCATCAGATACACAGTTTATGTCTACCTTTAGCTCATTTAGACCCCCAAGGATATGTGAAAGTCCTCTCCTATAATCCGCCTGCACTTCAGTGGTTTTGTATTTATGAATGCTACTCTGAACTGACAAGGATTTTGTGGCACTAAGATACTTTGAACTAAATGAGCTAATACTATCATATTATCTCCTCTCAAGATGTTAGGTATTCCAATTAAGCTCTACTCATCCTTCATATAACTGCTGAAAAGATACGAACAGAGCTAATGAAGCCTGGCTTCCTGAAGTCTGTCACCTGTTTCTGTGGCTTTTTAAGAATATTACAATTTTTTTTATAGCTCCACACATAAGCAGGAACTCGTCCTTTCTTACAATTACAATTCTCCAGCCATAGAGTAGTTTGGAAATTAAATGCATGCTGTTATGCTGAACTGCAGAAATTACCCAATAGGATTTTAAGTTAGGGTTCAGCTTGCAAATGCTTACATGATCATCTCTCCTTTCTCTACCTATTTATTTGAAGAACCTGTAAACTAAATCAGATAATTCACGTCCTACCACCTGACAGGATCACCCTGTAGTCTGACCCTCCCCTAGCACATACGCCAAGACACGACGGTCTATATATCTCTGTGTGTGTGTTCGTGTGTATATTAGCGTATGATATTGGCTATTGTTCTTTAGGAAGCCCATGAGATTTAAACCTGGGGATTAAACCATGTCTTACACATTCTCAGTCATGTTGTTTTTCCTCTACTGTTAAACAGGAATATGAACAAGTTGGACAATTATTGGCCAAGCCTGTCATTGCTTAAGAATGAGCATATAGAAACATGCATACTATCAGAGGCACTGATTTCCACTCATTCTTACTTCAACGAGTTTGCTAATTATAAACATTTCAGAGGTACAATACATCTGGACACCTGCTGTTCTTGTTCAGTTCTGAATCTCTTCCAGACTTGTAAATCTTTCCTCTTTATTGCCACTCAACCAAAAAAAAAAAAAAAAAAAAAAAAGGGGCAGGCAAATGTAATACTCAGCCTAATCCAGTACATGCTCAGGGTGGGTCCTTTCCAGATTTCCTGGCACAATCAGCACCCAGTCCCTGCCAGTTCAGCACCGACTGACCAAACTTGTCTAGAGCAAAAGACAGACACGACCAAAGGGATGGCAGAGGGAGGAGTGGAAATCATCACTTTCAGCAATCCCACTCCAACCAAAGGGAAAACAATGGCAATTAAGCAGGAAGGGTGGCACACAGTGGATCTCTGCAGGAATAAATGCAGAAGATAATTTGGGAGCTTGCCCTGTTCCCAAAGAGCAGGGAGGAAAGAGTTCAGTGGCAAGACGTTTCATCTGGAACATGGCAATTAGGCTGACTCCTGCAGTCTCCCAAAGACTTCCTACGTGCCTGTGTATAAGTCAAGTAATCTTCAAACTTTCCACCTATCCAGCTACTGACAGGTATACTAAGGTATGGAGGCTTCAGCTGTACCAGTAAATTAAACTGCGCTGGCCTCCAAGACAGGAGCATCCTAACTCCTGACCCATGCCTGGGAATGGTTTGCAGTAGTTGGCACAGCCTAAAACTGTGCCAAGAGCCATTCCAGCAGCTTACCAGGATAAAGATGTCACTCCAATGCCTAGAAATGCCCCGGGCACAGCTCAGTTTGCTGGCACACCTGACTCAAGCAGGCACACAGGGATCTCTGCTCTGGAGAAGGCACCACTGACAAACCTGAACTACACTGTGTGTACGGACACTACATTTCAGCCTGTCCAGATCTGTCACTGCTTTGTCCTCAGTATGAGACCAGGGGTATGTGTGCATGTTTTAAAATAGAGAATGGCATTATATGTGCAGCAAACCAAAAATCACTAAAGGTGTTCATAATTCGGCTCCATAAAAATCCTCCTATACTTTCTTATATCTGCCAATTAAGCTAATTTATGTGCAAATACTTAACCAGCTTTTCAAACACAAGTATTTCCAAAAAACAGTCCTCTGCTTTAAAAAGGTGAAGTTTATCCCAGAGACGTGCAGCCTCAGTCACCCGGAGGTGCAGCACTGTACCCAAATTCTCATTGCAAGTCAGCAGCACAGCTGGGAACAGAACGTCCTAAACATTTTCTGTTTCTTCTTGTAACTTACAAGCAGTTTTATGGCAGACCATTCCCAAGGTCCTGAAGACACTGACGCAATTAAATCTACTGAGAATATTTTCCTATAACAAAATGGTGTCTCCATCCACATAACAGCAGGTGATTTTATTACAGTATTTAGAACAAGCAGAATTCTAGCATACCACATTTTGAACTCTAAGATACATTACTGGATACTACTAGGAACAAATCCCCACTGTATTTGGCAGGAGATCTTTCTCCTTCTTGGTTGACATGTATTTATACAGTGGGTATACAAAAATAAATGTTATAGTGCAAACCACTTACGATGAACTAAGCCAAACCAAGTTCTAAATACACATTAATTTCCCTGAAGTAAGACGACTTACTAGTTTTTTCCAATGGATGGAGGTAGCAACTGGATTTGGGAGGCAACAGAGAAGCTAATGGAAAGTCATCCTCAGGGTGGCAAGTTTTAAAGTTTATAATACGCACTCAAAAAATAGAATCTTTTTTTCCCCCCACCCTGTCTTGACCCATCAGTGATTTTGTGTTTGAGCAAAAGTGAGCTGGCTAGCCACTTACAACTTGGAAAGCTGTAATCTTCTTCACACAACCAGTCTCCACCCAACAATTGTACAAGTTGCCGAGACATTTATCAATAGACATGTACACATAACCCTTAAGTATTTGCTTTTGCTACCACAAATAATTACACCAAGCTATAGCAACCATAGTTCCTGGTAAGCATATACAAGAACCAAGAAAATAATTAAGTCCATAAGAAATCAACTGTTACTTTATCCTGGGCCAAACAGTCCCTCAGGCCAGTTTAGTTACATTATTACTTCATTTTGAAGTATCAGAACCCCTTTGCTTACAAAAAATGGCCAATACATGAAGTCCCACAATTGCATGCTTTTTCCTTAGGAAACTTCAGTTAAGATCCTTTTCTTTAAATCGATCAGACATTCAAATTATTTATCATATTTTGATTGTTTCAAGCACAGTTCATTTAGGAATAGAAGCAGGGTCCTTCACTGAACAATCAAGGTTTGTTTTTGTTGTTTTGTTTTTAAATACAAGCATTTTACACTGCCTTACAGTAAAAGTTGCATTCTTTTAAAATGAAGGTGACCAATAAAGAAAAGCATTTCGAATGATATCCCACATCCATACACTCCTTTACTACTATAGCTCTGCTTTGATCTAAGTGATTAGTACAAGACCAGACTCTTCTCTCACATGCAATGTAATACTGATTGAAAGGATGAATAGCCAACAAAATCCTTTTCTGTGATTATGTCATTAGGGAGATGTCACTTCTGGTGGTTTCCATGACCACTATTTCCAAGCTGACTCCTTAATGCATTAGAGCAAAGCTCCACGAAGAACTTCATATACTCAATATAATCTTCAATTCTTATGTCAAGAGGCCACTTGACGGCTTTCCTACCTCCTTGTTTGTGAGCCATAGGGTGTACACTCTTATTGGGAAGTCAAGCATGCATGCAGGGAACACCTGGTTCATGAAAAACAAACTGAAACCCCAGTGAAACTGATCACTTCAGCTTTAACATCACTTTAGTTTAAATAAAATCATATCTAGGTGACTATAAAGTTTGCAAGATGTGCAGTTTTTCAAGTAGGTCTAGTAGACCTGCAGTAGGATCCTGAAAGACAGAAGCCTCCCCCTTTCCTGCCCAGTCACGGCTCCCTCCCATTTCTTCAGCTATTCACTACTTCCAGCTTCTTCTCCTGTGTTCATTCACAAAAAAAAAAGCCACCTGGGCTTTTTAGCAAAGTGTCAACCTCTTAACAGTATCTTAATGGCGCCTCGAAGCAACAGATGCAACATTTCTCATTTCAAAATGCCACTTCTTACTGAATCAATAGGATCTAGGGCTTTTGAAAACCACACACAACTAGCTATATTTAAAGACTTCAGTAGCAGCACTAACACTAAGCTTGTCCACCTGCGCTCACCCATGCTGTATCTTCTGAAAACAGAGCCCGCTAAATCTGTCTCGAATTGGCCTTCCAAATCGTAAGGTCCCTCCAGAATCATTAGATTCTTTGAAGACGTAAGTCCTTTATTATATAAACTTTGGTTCCTACTATCCCTTCTGGCCTTTAAAAACAATTTCTACTTGCGAGATGACAAGAATCCTGAAAGAGAACCCATTAAATCGGTCTTTGAGAACCCCGCCATCACACCTCGAGGCTACTCCATCAGGGCTTTGTCACCCTGATGGCCACGCTAACTCTGAAGCGCTGCCCACTTCCTTAGCTGAAAGCACACTTGCAGGCACACCCGATGTCAAAATCCTTTTCTTACTAAGCTAAGTGAACGACATCTGGAAAGCAAATGGAAAGGGTTTGTTAAACTAGCTCCCCTGTCATCCAAATTACACAAGAAAACAAGTCAGGGAAATTCCCAACATATTTTTGTTTGTTCTCTATAATCTCAGCATTTAGGTATTTTAATATTGATCCGAGACTATGCCTACAGGGCAAGATGTGACCTTTTGAGTTTAAACCCAGTGGTAAAGCATCCAAGCAGTTTTGTTCATGTAATGCTTAGGTTTTCAGCACACTGCTCAAGTTCCAAAGTTCTCCAGAAATTCCCATCATAATGTTTGCAACAATATAACATTCAGATATCTAACAGCCACACAATCCCTTTTCATAAAAATAAGTAATTCTTAGATGCATCTTTCATTCATACATTTATAAAAATAAGCATACTTGAAGAAATACTCATTTCTCTAAGTACAAGGATTATAGCCAAATACATTTCAAAACACTTGAGTATATGACAAAGCAAATCTCTAAGCATTTTAGTTACTTTTTTGAGTAGCATTCAGGGACCTGCAATTTCAGCACAATAACATATCCTTATGAGCAGCGTCAGAAAGTAACGTCACAGACGATGATGATGCAAACATCACTTAATAGGCATAAGCTGCCCAGGATTAAAAAACGGATCTAACAATCCACTGCTAAAAGCCTCAGACACCAGACAGACTTGTCACGTTGTTTTTTTTTTTTTTAAAAGTTTCCTATTCACAAGCAATGCCAGCTCATAACTCTGTAAGCATGCTTTGGAAAATAAACTTGCCTGGATGCAACCCTGAGCAACTCGATCTAACTTTTAAGTTGGCTCTGCTTTGAGCAAGGAACTGGATCTCCAAAGGTCCCTTCCAGCCTAAATTATCCTGCAATTCTGACACACAAGAAGTTTTGCAAGCCACAGAAGTCTGATTTCCCTGTGGTGCCTCGAGCTTCACATTTGGATGCTCTGGTGCTGGCACAGTGGGAGGTTGAATTGTCCTGCAGGCTCCTTCCTCAGCAGACTGTCCTGCACCTACAAGGACCGCGCTCAAACTGGAGTCTTTCAAAAGGTCACTAACAGGGTCTCTCTCCTTGACATGACTGCCTGCTTCATGAACCCTGAAGGTGTTTAATACCTTCATAAGCACTGTCTTGACCACTCCTGTCAAAACCTGCCAAAATTGGCCAGCATTTTCCAAAGATACTAGTGAGGTCAAGACAGACAAACGAGAGAGGTGGGACAATCACATACACAACAATTCCTTAGGGAACAATTTGAGAGAAAGAGGAAAAAAAACCAAACCCAAAACACTACTCTCTAAATGAGAAGTGTTTCAAAATTAAGGGAATTCTCTTGCTCTCACCAAAATTAAAGACAAAAGGGTTTTCTGCACTGTAGTGGAGCAAAATAGGATCCTAATAAGCATGTGGCTGCACCTACACTTTACTTTCTCTGAAACAAAACCATCCTATTTTAGCACGGCATGTCCTGCAATAACAGCAGGAGCGGGTTTCCCTTGCCAGATGACTGGATGTGAGAAGCCCTGAAGAAAAGAGGGCAGTTGGACCAGGCAAATTTTTCTTTATTCTGTCCACCCACACAGAGGGGCAAGTTCCCATGTCCCCGCCTGGAGCCAGCCCTGGCCCTCCGGCACTAACAAAGGCTCAACCTGGAAAGAAGGCCAGGGCCAAGCCTTTCACAAGAACCTCCTACAGAAAGGGAAGAACCAGAAGGAGCAGGACCTTTCTCATCCTTTCCCTTATTCAGTCTCCTTCCCAGCACAAACACCCTGAAACAAGGAAGTGACCTCACCTTGCGCCACCCAACCTTGTCAGCACAAGTCTTTACTACATCATGGAGAAGCACTGATGTCAGCAACAGTAGGGATTGTACAAAAAGGCTACTGTGTGCAAACGACCCAGAGCTTGGCAATCCCCTTTTACGTCCACTTCTGCTGTCAGTTCAGCCACAGCAGAAAATAATGTAGTGCAAATCTGACCTGATTCCTTTGCGCTATCTTTTGTCCTTTCTTCCAGCGGAGAATGGGCTTGAGAGCAGGTAGTTCCTTGTCCTCTTTTCCTCTTTCTATCACATGTTCCCCAAGGCTGTATGCAGCTTCAAATACAATTGGAGATATGACATCTTTGACTCTTTTCTGTAAAAGAAAACAAACAGATATTTTACCTATGCATATAGGCAAGCAAATTTTTATATACAACAATTATACAAACAATTAAAGCAGATTTTTATATTCAACACTGCAGACAGGAAGCAGGCTTCTCTACTTCCTTTATTCTTCTCCGTGCCAAACAGGAATAAGCACATTATACCAAAAGAAGTCAGAAGATTTTTTTTTTTTTTTTTTTAAAAATGAACAAAAAAATTAGTTCTTCTTTTGGGACCTACTCTTGGTTCCACAAAAGCACTGGCATATTTGGCACACCTATAAATCAAGGGTTTTTCAATAAAGCCAAGACATTTTCTTAAAAAATAAAATAAATTAGGAAGTGTTTCCATTAGTCCTGCACAATGTGGAAGCAAAGAGCAAATCATCTTCACCTCTGGGGTTTCTAAATCCTAGACTTTGGCTGAGGTCACCTCCAGTGTGCTCTACTCATTAAAAGAAAACTCCATCTTGCCTTGTTGTTTTGCAATATCAATGAAATGAATGGATGGGTAAAGATATCAATGTGGCTATAAAACAAGATTACAGACATGCAGGGGCAAGAAAAGCCATCATCCAGCATGGTTCTGAACGCAAAACTCACAGCTCCCCCCACCTTCAGCACAGTAACACTTTCAGTATGTAAAGGAAGAAAGTTTTTCAATTTCTTTATTTGCTATATTCTAGTCTTCATACCAGATGTATTAAATGGTGCCACATTATTTGTCTGATGGGACGAAAGGATTGCCTTTTCTTGTTGTTGGAGCCCAAGCCACAAAACTTACACCATTTGTCACAACATGCGATGCCTAAATCCGGTTTGCTCTGCGAGGACAAAATGCTCATTGTGCTCTGTTCAGTCCCGACTTCCAAAATCCAATTTACCAGAAAACAGAAGTGGCAAATGCTCTACCTTCTCATAGGCAAACATTCCTCTTACATTTTAGCTACTTAAAAACTTAGCGTGAATTCAGCACAGATAGAATTGAGGCAATAAATAAATACCATAAGTAAGCACAACAAATCTTCAAATGGGCCAACTCTCAACTTCGCCTTGCATCAGTTAGAGGGCTTCTCTGAACACAGCCTGTCAACCACAACAAGTAATTGAGATGCAATGCAATTTAAATTGCATCTTCCAGATGTGGGAAACCTGGGCACTAGCTGGCTTTCTGACCACCCTGCTTGATCTGTTTCAAGGCAACCATTTGCTCTGTCTAATACGTCGACTGGCCACAGATCTCTGAAGTCAGACGAAGATTAGTGGCTAACCAAATTCCCAAAACATCAGTTAGCTGGGTGAATAATAGCAGGGACCAGGTTGGATGACATTTACCCTCCTGCACCTTGAAGTCTCCAGCCAGCCCCTGAATTCCCTCCCGTTACCAACATCTGCCAGTGACCCATGCCCAGCAGCAGCCCAGAGCACCCGAAATTTAGACCGTGCATTGCTTGGAGCAGTTTATGCTTTCTTGGTAATGGACACTGATGGACAGCAGACATTGCGGCAGTGGTGATGGCAGCTCTGTGACCTCTTCCCCATCCCATAAGAAGGACCATGCATGCTCTGGGGCACTGCTAATCCCCTCGGCAGAAGAGACACCGATGCCTTCAGCCCCTTCCACAGTCCCACCCTCAGGGTAGGAGTTGTACTGTACTGACATTACTAAATAACAACACTACAACTCACAGAAGCTACTAGCTTTGCTCTCACAGAAAATCATGTGTATTAACTTAAGCGAGGATTGCATCCGCATACAAGAAAATGACATATACAGAGAAACAAGACTATAAAAGAGCATGCCATGCAGCAACAGTCAAACACAATAAATCATCAGGCAAATTGCCACCTAACCCAACTGTATGCAACCAACTGTGTAAACACAGAACAATAAAAAACGTAGGGAGTGGGTTAAATTAAAATCCACCTATAGTTTTTCTAGCTCTGTTACTGCAGTATGGGAAGAATAAGTGCTTAATGACTTCTAAGCATTTTAATATGATCTTGCAGGGTTCAGTCCAATGCCCTTTGAAGTCAAAAGACAAGTTTCCCATTGACTTCAATGAATGTTGGAGTGTGCCCATATTGTTCGCTGGTGTCTCCTTCTGCTTCATTTTAGTGGTGAAATTGTGACTTCCAGCAGCTAGATTAATTACATGTGTGGATATTCCCTCACCACAGCCCTGGGGAAATATATTTCACATACCCACTTGTCTTTAATTAAGGATGAAAGTATGAATGCTACCCAGTTATTAATTTTGCCACATGTTCAGTCCCTTCTGCTCACAAGCCCTGGGGAAATATATTTCACATACCCACTTGTCTTTAATTAAGGATGAAAGTATGAATGCTACCCAGCTATTAAATTTTGCCAATGTTCAGTCCCTTCTGCTCACAATCCTACAAACATGAAGGCGACAGTCTGTGGGATTTGTCCTCAGTAAGACAGAGACAAGACAGTTTTGCCTTGCAGGTACACCACAGACTGTCTGGGATGTGAGCTCGTAAAGAGAATAATGAATATTTGCCCAAACACAATCTGGAGAAGTACTATTTTAGGTTGGAAATACACCCAGTTTCTTTCTCTTTCAGTCTACCCAAACATACCGCTTCCAGTGGTTGAATCATACACTGATGACACAGCCCACAGACTGCTTTTAAGTATTCCTGATTTCTAAAAAGAAGTCAAAAAGTGCAATGACAATCAGGTTTGAGAATGACTAAAAAATCCTTCGTCAAGGAAACTGTATGTGTTGCTTTTCGTATCAGTTACATGGCTCTAATGAAGTGGATTTGCCAAGGGAAATAATTTCCACAAGCAGCTTTTACATGTATTCACCGTTTTTCACCATGACGCTGCTATGCTGAGGAAGTGTCAAATGTTAAAGACACTTCTGCATCATGAAAAAGCATCCCTGGCAAATTATAGCATACGGACAGCACAGCTTCATTAATGGAAAAAATGTCTGGAGGACATTAAAACAAGCGTAATATCCAAGGAGTTCACATTATCAACAGAAACAAGCATGTAACAAGAGTTCAGTGAGTAACAGCAATAAATATCCAGTCTGCACAGACTGGATATCACTAAACTGCTGCAAGTTTTCACTGTGCCTGAATTAGATTGGGGACCTGAAGCTCGGTTTCCCACAAGCCATCAGCTATCCTATGTAGTTTTCTTGTTCTTACAAGCTCTTTATTTAGGGTGGTAGGGTTTTTTCCTTTTCTCTCTTTCAGGACAGATTTCATTCTGGACATAAGAAACTTTTGCAGAAATCAATACACTTCAGTCCCAGTAAATTACCCTTCTGCAATGGAAACAGCCCTAGACAGCTGTATCCTTTTGTCAGGAACTTTTATCTTTTCCTGTGGGGCATGTTGCACGGCATCACTCTGAGTTGAAGAAAAAGGTGTTTTGGTATGAACAAGCTGGGTTTTTATCAACGGTATTACAGGATGACCCCTCACTAGTATCTAGCAAAGGCAAAGAACTCTGAGTCCAAAAAGAGCACACTTTTAAGAGCATCTAAGAAAGCAATAAGGTGCTTAGAGATGTTTCAAAAGACACTATGGTCCTGAAAGCTCACCCTAACAAAGAGCAGGCTTTCCATCCTCTCCCAGAACAATCACCTCAAAGAAATACGCATTTTTTAAATGCTGTGGTAGAAGCTGGGCATGGCCACATATTTCTTCCCTTTTGTTTTCTGGCTTAGCAGGGGAGAAGAAAGCAAGCAAGCAAAGCTTCTGCCAGATTTATGACTGCATTTCTGTTTGGCTTTAGTACCAAAAAGTCCTAAAAATCTGAAAAGTAATCACAGAGCAATGATCAAACGTCAGAGCTGTGATTCTGAACACCATTTCCAATTCCCTCTCGAGGATGGAGTGTGATGACTGTAAGAAATAATTTTCTGTGCTTTTCATAGGCACAGCCTAAGGCACATCGTGACAACACAAACACAGGCACAGATTCCAGCATCCTAAAGGCACACTGCCTTGGCGGGCAGACACTGCCTTCTCCAACCTTAACTTTGTGCTACCAAAAGCCCCCACGCATCAGGAATTTGGGCAAATTTGGATGGAACAAGACAGGGTTTTAGTCAAGGGATAGGATTCACTCTGTTCATGGTGCAAGTGGTTGCCAGAGGGGAATGGATATCATTTCAGCTTTCTTTCGGCTCAGTGCCACAGTACAGTCAGGGGACTGTACATGAGCCCAATAAATCATCACATCTAATCCCCTTTCTTCTACAAGGTGAAAGTCTCCAGCAGGGGCTCTGGAGAGTGCCAAATTCCACTTTTAATTACGGCCAATGGGCTGAGAAATAAATTGAGATGTAAACAATCCCCACAATCTACAGCAAGAGTCCTGCAGGAATAAAGGATGAAACGTGGTCCCTCAAAGCAATGAATATGAAGTCATTTTCAACAGCATTGAGTGAGGAAATACATGTAACCGTAAGGGTGACTTCTACAGTTGCCCCTGGCTTTCATTCTTGTTCATGTCTTTCTGGAGAGTTTCTCTCCTCTTTCTCTGTGGGAAAGTTCTCTGATCTGTCAGGCCTTTTTTCTACTCCCTCTGACTTGATCCTGAGGACATCAACCCATGCACAGATTCCAGAGCTTTTACTGAATTCATAGAATCATAGAATAGTTTGGGTTAGAAGGGACCTCTAAAGGTCATCTAGTCCAACCCCCCTGCCGTGGGCAGGGACATCTTCAACTAGATCAGGTTGCTCAGAGCCCCGTCCAACCTGACCTGGAATGTTTCCAGGGATGGGGCATCCACCACCTCTCTGGGC
>NW_008794631.1:3013986-3015362 GCF_000699145.1 Aptenodytes forsteri
CTCATGTCCAGCTTTTCATCCACCAGTACCCCCAAGTCCTTCTCGGCAGGGCTGCTCTCAATCCCTTCATCCCCCAGCCTGTATTGATACTGGGGGTTGCCCCGACCCAGGTGCAGGACCTTGCACTTGGCCTTGTTGAACCTCATGAGGTTCCCACAGGCCCACTTCTCAAGCTTGTCCAGGTCCCTCTGGATGGCATCCCGTCCCTCAGGCATGTCAACTGCACCACTCAGCTTGGTGTCATCTGCAAACTTGCTGAGGGTGCACTCGATCGCACTATGTCATTGATGAAGATATTAAACAGTACTGTAATTAAACAGTAATTCAGCACAGCTTTTCAGTACTTCTGAGAATCAAGCTCTGTTTAGTTTGATGACTAAGAATGAATTCAAGAACCTGGCTTTTAAAACACTCGACTTGAAACTTTTAGTCTACATATATTTATTTCAAGTTTTAAACAAGCACTAATAATAGACTATAGGAATTTTTACAGCCATAAAACACACAAAATAAATTTGACAATCCCGATTTAATAGATAACATATTAATGCTGTAAAATGTATAAAAGCCATCGTGCTAATGCTAATCCAGCATAACACTTTAATCAGCTCACAGGTCACTACCACATAAGTCCTCAGGTCAGTGCCAAGAGATAAATAGTTCCCTGTTCAGTAATATCAAAAATGACTCTAATGACCACCAGCCTTCAGAGCCAAAGGCCACTACTTCCACAATTTATCAAATGAAATATCAGCTGTAGGTCTTAATAAACATACATTATGGCTTATGAATCAATAAGATGACAGTACTTGACTTCAAAATTAATTACCTTCTCCTATTATCTCAGCCTCCCTCTCTAAACTGTGAGTCATTCAGGACGCAAGGCTTAAGTGCCATGCAAATTCAATGAAAATATCAACTAGACAAATTGGCTTTAAACTGGAAGACAGATTTCCATTCATTTCAGACAAATGAATGGGTACATGTCATTCTTGTACCTGAAAATGAGTAAGGAGCAACTTAATTTCCTTGCCCTGTTCCTTGCAACACTTATTGAGTCCAAGTTTAGATCACTTGGTGTCAATTCCCAGTGCAAGTTAATACTTTCAACTTTCTACTAATCCAGTGCAAAAGAATAACCACCTCTGTCCTCACGAGAGCCTTCCTCTGTCCTGCATTTACTTTGATAAAGATATTCTAGGACTTGGAATAATTTATTTCAGATTGGTGCAATTTTAGCATTGGTATCTCCCCACTGCAAAGGCAGACAAAATATGGTCATGCCAAAATCATCTAGAAAAGATCTAGTTCCCATTCTGCACACAAGTTGTTTTTTTAATTTTTTTTTTTTTTTTTTTTTTTTTTTTTTTTTTTTT
>NW_008794631.1:3015621-3020828 GCF_000699145.1 Aptenodytes forsteri
TTTTTTTTTTTATTTTTTTTTTTTTTTTTTTTTTTTTTTTTTAAGATGTTACTGTAGTTAAAGGGGGAAAAAAACCCAACTCAAACTCTTTTCCAGAGAAGAGGCAGAACTATAAGTTTACTTGGTTGGTAAAAGCTCATTTACAACATTATTGGTGAATTTTTTGTCAAATTAATAGCATATGAAGGCAATCAGAGGCCTGATGTTTCAATAATATATGCTGCTGTTTTCTTTTAAGGTCTTGTGACAGCTACAATTCAACAAGTAGGCGAATAGTCTTTGTTGCTAAACTTCAAACATTACCAGGCTTCTGAAGAATCCCAAAGTTTAGAGGGGGGGGCAGGGAAGAGCAAAGGATTTGCAGGGTGTCACACCCTCGAGTGTTATTTAGAGTTAGCGTTTGAAAGAATGGGAGTGCTTCCTTTGTCCTCTTCCTAAATGCATTACTCCAGCACACAACTGTTTCCATCAGGTCAGCAACCCCTCTTCACAAGCACTGATAACTGGAAAGACATTGTGGGAGAGAAAAAAGCAAATCCTGGGGGAATCTGGTGTTACTTAAACACCAGGCGCCCAGGAGCCTGCATGCGTTGAGGCGACACCCTGAGACAGCGAGGGAAGACCTGCGAGTCCAAACCCCAGCTGGGTACCGTCGCACTCTGAGTTTAAATAAGTGCTCGCCATCCCTGCGCATCTGGCTTCCCGCTATCAGCTGGGGAGTGATAAAGGTATTACTGATGTCAGCATGGGAGAGATCGCGATCAATAGCGTAAATATTCCATGCCAAAGGTTACAAAGGCTTAGCAATAATATATTACTGATAATCCTTTCATGGTAATCCGTAAGAAAAGTCACTACATGCCACCCAAATACAATATTATGTATTAGCGAGCTCAGACCTCAATTTTCCAGCTCAGTACTAAAATGCATTATGACAATATAGTTTCGCATCCTATCTACACATTTGAATGTTGAGTCTTTTATTGGGCCTAATGTTTTCAGTTATGTTTTTATCACCCTTTACCTTTCTCTCTTTTATAGTTCACTTTCAGTCTTTCATTGGGGGTTTTTAGATGAAAAATAAGGAAAATTCCTCAACTGTCTAAAATCATGTTACTCCCCTCTGAAGAAAACAGCCCTGCTGCGCTCAGATGCCCAGCTTTTTCCTGGTACCAGGCCAGACACAACCAATCTCCGTAACATATGACTGGATACCTGCAATACCGACAGTACAGAAATACAAACAACTAGAAAGCCCAGGAGCTCATGGGTGTTTGTGAAATGAAGACCTGAACTTAGGTGAGCAAAGAGAACGCAAGAAGGAAGAACAGGGGTAACAATTCGAACATTTATTTATTTTACTCTCTTTCTGAAAACATGATCTACTTCAGCAGGGAATTACATGCAGAAGAGAGACAATAATTAAATCCAGACTCTTCCTGCATATATGTAGCCTCATCATATACTTATCTTTAATGCTGGAGTTACCACATTTCGTATTCTGTTGATACAAGATTTTATCAAAACCAAGCTTTAAAGAGATTTCCTTTAATAGTGTCTTAAAACGCACTGGGTCCAGAATATGAGTTAATTCAACTACCTGTTTCCCTTTATACAGCATTTCCCTCCAACCCTGATGCAGAAGCTGAACACAGACGTCTCTGTGTATGAAGCTGTTAGAGGTGGAGTTTTACCTGTATATGATAACAGGTCTGCTAAAAGTTCCACACATCCATGGACCTGGGAGAGCGGTGTTTGGCCAAAACATCATGGTTAACTTTAGCATTCATATACTGTATTTGCTTGCTCACTCTCTCGCTTTCTTCCTGTATACATCTAGCTAGGGATAAAAACAGCTGTGCGTATGTGTCATCCAACAAACTTCCAGTGCAAAATCTCTCACACAAGCCATCCTCAGAGCCAAGGACTGGGGTCAAGGACTGACCCTCCCAGCCCCTTCCCGAAACCACAGCCCACAGGGGTGGTCAGGAACCCTTCTTCCTGGTCCTATACCCCTTTTACTGTGTCTGGCAGCTCAGACTGGAGGCGCGGTGCAGCCCTGCAGCTGACGGCTGCTGGCTGGGGGATGTTCCAAGGCGCTGTGCCCCTCAGCCTTTGCCTGAGCTCAGCCTGCTTCTACGCAGCTGTGAGTAAACCCCTGAGCTGCTCTATTAGAGAGAGCAGCCATCCCTCCCTCATTCCTTTGCTCTCCAGATGGATTTTCTTCCTCCTTCTGAAAAAAAACGGCAGAAGCACCTTTCCAAGTGCATCCCAAGAGGCAACAGTGAAGTAATCAAAAGGCTTCTCCCAAAATCTCTGTACAGGACACGGGAGCCACAGGGAGGGCTAAGATACTGGACACGCTTCTCTCCGCAGCGCTTCCCACTGACCATCCCACAAAGTGGCTGACTAAATAACTGCTCCCATTTGGAAGTGTCTGTCATTTCTCAAGGGGAGTAAGCGTCTAACACAGGTTTATGTGAATTGAGACAGGATCCACACCCCTTCTTGGATCTGGGTCCTAGGGCACATTTTATCTCACATTGTCATAAAGTATGTCTATCTCATATCTAGCAGGCCACCTTATTATCCGTAGGTCAAACACCTATGAGCTGAATGAGATTGTCCTGCTGCATTCCCTAGATCTGCAGTGGATTTATTTGAGAAAAGCATTGGTCTATACCAACTGGCAGATGTCCAGATGTCCCCTCAATTCTAACCCTGGTATCTCAAATGCTCAAGGTGGCTGAATATCTGCTAGAAGAGTCAGGGCAGAAGACAGAAAGCCTGGATGGCTATGAAACATCACAATAGCAGTGGAAAAAATATTTTGATGGATACTTCATTTTAAGGTGACTAGAATTGAAGGCCTGACAATACGCTCTTATGATCCTTTCAACGCCATTGTGACAGAAAGCATTTTGTCAATACAGCTTTATAAGAAACACATGTATGGAACAAAGAAATGTTCTACTTAAGCCCAGTATCCTACAAAAAACAGCTAAAGAAAAAAAAATAGCTGCATTGTGTCAGGATTGAAAATAAGCAGAATCATCCTCAGTAGAAGAGGATAGATAGAGATGAAAGAAGGTTATCATCGACATTTTTACTGACAGTATTTTAATTCAGTTGAGTAGAGCTGATAGAAATGGTCCTTGGAAGTCTTGCAAAGAAAGCAACACGCTACTCAGCCTGCCTGCATGCATGCATGGATCGGAGAGAGAAAGGCTGAGTGCATGAGAAGAATGGTGTTCATATACTTTCATTGACATACTATTGAGAGGAGAACAGTTTACTTAAGAAATCTGCAGGTATTTACACACAAAAATATAAATCCTTCTTTCAGTCACAGGAGAATGGATAGCTCCACAATGGGGGCCTGGGAGGAGTGTTGCAATAATGTGACCCAAGTCTATTCTTCCACTATTAAATGGAGGAGGTAGTATTTATTAGTCTAATCCTCTTGGGAGCGGGATTTAAAATCAACACGGGTAAAAAAAAAGTGTTATGATTGTCTACTTTGTCACATTAATTTAAAAATGTAAACAGAGCTCCTCTGTGACATCTACTTGTATGCTTAATATCAATTCACGTTTCACATGCTAGGTACCTGCTAGAAACCTCAGGACCCACAGTTTGAGCTCTTTACTCCCCTGTGCTATGGCTTCTGTATGCACATGAGCTGCGATATCTGAAGAGCGTGACGGAACCATATTGTTCTGGAAACAATAAAATCTCTAAGGATAACAAATTCCCATTCACTATTCTGTAATAACCTAATTAATAGGAATTAATATTATTAACCAAGTAATGTTGAGGAGAAGAGTTGAAGGAAATATCCATTACATAGCACAAGCATTACGGATGACTCCAAGGACATTTCATTAGCCTCTAGGTCTCCCATCCTGCACATACCTACATATCAGCACACTGACGACCACCTCAATAACACCCTGCCTCCGTGTCATCTCCCTCCCCATTTTCCTCCTCTTCCCCCATTCTCCTCTGATCATCCAGACATCACTGCGCTAACACCCTCCTCTCTTCAGGCTCCAAGCCCCTGCTCACAACCAACACAAAACCAAAAGGAAGAAGAGGAAGGAATCGGGACATATTTCAGGAACCTCATGGTCATTTTAGTCCATTTACATCTGAAATCATGACTAAACGGAAAGGTCGCCATTCATTTCAGCAAGGATAAGGCTTTTCCCCTTGTTTCACTGATCATTCACGAAGAGGCAGAGCCTCCTGCTCAGCAACCACGTCAGCGGATATGGCTGCCCGGCTTTCAGAGATGGCTGGGCTGGAGGATATTGTACAACGACAAAGGGCAATTGTTCAAACCCGCGGATGGAAGCAGGATGAACGAGTGTTTCTCAGGGGAACCAAGGAAAAACAACTTTCCCTTCGAGTTCTGCTGGCTTTAAAAACAAACAAGACAAATGTTTCTGCAAATAAGTGCAAACCATACAGTTCCCCAGATCAAAGCCGAGAGCTCTACTCTGAAGCTGGAGGTGCATTCATGGGGAATGGAAAAAATGGCCCTTTACAACGGCAATACTGCATTTACTGTAATAAGGTTTTAACCAAATATGATTAAGCACAGGTATTGCCACTTTACATATCTGCAGCCTGCATTTGGTTACTTTTGATTATTTTCTACTTTATCCACCAGGACAAGAGTGCTCATCCTAACAGCAGCACTTCCTCAAAGCCCTGTCTCTCACTTCCACAACATGTAACACTTAGGTGGCAACAGAAATTTATGGCCTACGCAGAAGACTACTCTAGATGATATGCAGTGACTCCAAACAGATAACTGGAATATGCTGTGGTTTGGGGCAAGGGAAGAGATGCCAGCAAAGCTGGAAAAGGGAAGAGTTAGCCCCTACCCAACTGCATGCCCTGCCAGCTAAATACACACAAGTCCTCAGGGAGAGGTCTGAAAGAGATTATAACCAGTGGGAATAATAGGGGAGAAAGCATCAGAAGAAGGGGGGTTGGGGGCTGGGGATTGGCTTTTTTTTAAATTCTGTTTTTAGGAAGACATAATATAACAAAAATTCATTAAAAGACAAGTTTATCTGCACTGGATATTATCTTGTATTGTAGAGCTGTAAAATAATCTTGATCTGTCCAGATTGTTCTTTTGAACGGAAGCATCTTCCTCTTACCTAATGGAGGCAAAGCCAACCAAGACACACCCC
>NW_008794631.1:3020972-3031999 GCF_000699145.1 Aptenodytes forsteri
GTGTGTGTGTGTGTGTGTGTGTGTGTGTTCAGCACATCAGGCTGAGATACAAAACTACACAAATGCCAGAATGGAGAGAAGCTGAAATGTTGTCTTTATCAGGCAACGAAAACCACTTTTGATTTCAAAGACAGCAACTTTGTCTGACTTCCCAACCACTTCATCTGTGAACTGCTCACAGTATACCTGAAAGTGTGTGCAGGTCATAGCCGTCAGCACCCAAGGAGCAGAAATAGCTTGTGCTATATTTCAGTGATCATCATTTGCGTGGTACCCTGAGCACACTGTACACTTTTTGTAAAGGTGATACAAAATTACCTCCTCCACAAATGGCAACCCATTAAAAACCAAGAGCCAATACTGTGGAGAAAGGCATCTTTCCAGGTCTCAGGCATAAGCCAACTGGAACCAGTTGCATGTCGGGGGCCGATAACACCTCTGACACTGACTGTGGCAGATCCCTACCAGGAGGCAGCTTTCAACATCACCAGCCAAAGAGGTACCGCTTCGACCCTTGTTTCCAGCTCCAAAGGGAACGAGAGCTCTTCACTGCCCTCCAGTTTGGGAGTATGTAACGCAGCATCACTGCCCTTGGGTAACTCAGCTTTCAAAGGCTGCATGCGCAGCAACACCAAGCTTGGAAGCAACTTTGTTACAGTGCACAGCACCAGCAGCAATAAATATGCTTGCCCTAGCTATGCAACTAGGTCAAAGCTGAGGTCGTTTCATTTTAAGGGGTGAAGCCTTTCTTTAGTTTTCTTACTGCATGAACTTTTGGAATGTATTTTTCCAGGGTCTGTTCATTTCCTAATTGGCTGGGATGCAGCGCTGAAGTAAGAGCAGATCGGAGAACAGTAAGCATGTCGGAGGAAAAACATCAGACAGTGCAAGAAGCAACTGTGGAGACCAGGGAGTACTTGGAGAGAGCTGCAAGTGCATCAGAAGCGTGGCACTCAGAGCTTGGGAAAGACAAAGAAGGGAGATGTAGAAGAAAAGGAAACAAAAGCCACAGGCCAGGATGGCAAAGCTCTGACCCTACAAGCAGCACATACCAAATGCTGAAAATCACCACCAGCCACCTCTAAATGCTTAGTGATAGCTAAAGAAAGCAGAAGAAAAATAGCTGTGTAAAAAGCTTCAGTGGTCCGATTCAAGACACAAAGAGTCTTTCACAAAATAGTCACAGGTCAGAAGCGTGCATCAGACGCCCAGCACAGCCTGCTCAAGCACCAGCTCATGTTGCATGGGTTTGCCTAGACTTGGACATTCACCAGCAGCGTGTTACATTCACAGAACTATGCTGTGAACGTATTAAATGCATACCCATCGGCACTGGCAAGTTGTAATATTTTTACCTTTATCTTAATTTCTGTATTACTTGTTCAGAAATTGTATCTTCAGTCCCAGACACAAACCACATCCTGCTCTTTTTTTATCCCACTGGCTGTGGGATTTTGTCCTATCTCTCTGCTTTGGTACTGCTTCAAAAATCCAGTACAGAGAAACTGATATTGCTTTGTTATAATTTGTTCCTGTTTTATCAACAGGAAACTCTTAGAAACAAACACTGGGATACTAATGATGCTCCTTGAAATTCTCCTTTTTGTAAAAATAAATGATCCTAAGAGGCACTAATAGACTGTATCATTTAGTCTGCCTACTTGTATATCCCAGACATTACATTTCATTTGTTAACCTTCTACTATATGAAATCATTTGTTTAGTTACAGCGTATTTTCCAGAAATGCATATAGTTAGGTCCTATAGTAATCCCTCTTGAACTTAAAAAGTCCCAGGTCTGGCTTCTTTAAATGCCTGTGGCATCACCTTTCAGTTACAGGTTTTTGTCACGCCTGTCTCTGCTAGATTACAAATACCTTCTTAGGTGCCTCTTGGCCTTCATTAAAATAAACGCTGTGACTAGTTCAGATTTCTAAGTGAGGCCTTCCCTTGGACACTTGAACAGGTTTTATAGTTGTTTACAACATCATCTAAACAGAAAGCATCTCATCAGTGAACACACAACTCTAGCCCTGGCCAAAGCAGCGATCTATACAGAAGAAGAATCACTCCAAGCTACCATTCTCTCTGTTTGTATACCCAAATGTATACCCATTACTCCTTTTTGCCAACCATCATGCTGGGAAGTCATGTTAAATTGTTGGTCTGCTACGACCCTGAAATCCTTCTCAAGTCCCCTGCTTTCCAGGAGACCAGCCCCTTTCCCCTTTGTAGGTGGGACTCACATTCTTTGTTCCTGGATGTATGACCTCACGCTTAGCTGGATTAAAATAAACTTTGCTTGAGTGGCTCAGCTTAGTAACTGATCCAACGCACTTTATAAAAAATTCCCTATCCTCCCCTTTTAACCAAGTGTTTTTGTGTTATCTGCAAAATGTAGAAGTAATTTTGTATTTATTTTCAGATCTTTAATAACTATATTAATTCTAAGCTTTCTATTGATCCCTGAAGAATGTCACTAGAAGTAACCCCACTTAATAACTCTACACTGACATCTCCTTTTTGGATCAGTCTGCTGTCAAAGTATTAACTTTTATATATACAGATTTTGTAAAATCCTTTCTTTTTTTTTTTTTTTAAACCATAGTGCCTAAAACGCTAAGTAAAATTGCAAGCCCCTAAACCTCTATTACATCTTCACAGCTATCTTCACTGAGCAAACTCACTATTTCATTACATGGGTTTTTTTTCTTTAATCAAACTGTATTTGTTCCTTTAATTTCTTGAGCAATCACATGACATATTTGCATTTCCCTTATATTGCTTGTGCGATGATGTCAATCTACAGCCCTTCAGATCAGCTTTCCTACCCTTTTTTGGTATATTGACACTTTAAAACCCTTAATGCTTGCTGGAATTTCCCTTGCATTGCAAGAATTAGGAAAAGTTAACAATATGGAGCCAGAGAGCTCTTCAGCTGGTCTTTGGGACTCTTAAGTTTCCAGACCATTTTAATGTGTTTATTTTTGGTAAACAGTATTTGACATCGTCCGTATTTACTAATGCATTAAAAGCACAGCATAAACTTCATGAAATATGAGTGCATTCTCCTCCTCCTTTAAAAAAATGCGTAAGTATTTAATGAAGCACTTTTGCCTTTGTGTATGAACAATTTTATTACCATCATCAAATGATGGGCCAATAATATTGCTAGGATTTATTTCATTAATGCATCACAACTTTATTCTGAAGAGGCTATAATCACAGAGGAAAAGACTCCCACATAAATTCTGAGGGGACAAAGTACAGCTGCTATACTACAAGTACTGATGGCCCCATTACAGATGTCATGGAGTAGCCAGGCAATAGGTCAGAAATGTTTTACCATCTTAAAGAACAACATAGGAAGGGACGTGAGTTGAGAAACCTCTCTAAAAATGCACTGCACGTCTTCCTTTTCTCTGTAAAGATAAATGCATGTGTCCAAACAACTACTCTCAGCTTCCTCACCATCCAGACTAATGTCAAAGTGTGACAGCATGAAATCTCCGTAATCTGAAATCATGAAAACACCCACAAATAACAGCCTGAAGGCAAATTTATACCTGAGACTTACTGGTATAGTGCAGCTCAGTAGACAGAAAGCTTTTTACTAAGAATGGAAAAATGTCCTGTAAAAAGCTCCATGCAACACAGTAGGTGTTTAAACCTAGATGGCAGAAATGATTTACGGCCACCCACAGGTGATCTGATTCCTTTTAAAAAGACCACAGTCAGGCAAGGAAGAATAAAATGAGACATCACAAGTGACAAGATGAAAAGAAAAGGCTTACTTAACTCTATTTTGTTAAAAATATGGAACGATTTTTAGGTTTTCTTTTTATTTAAAGTGGGTGGAATTCTCTTTCCACAGAAACCTGTTTTTACCACTATTCATCAGTAAAGAAGAGGCTTCTCTTAGCATATGACATTTAAAAAGGAAACAAAAAGGGAAAAATAAAGATCATGTTACGGTAGTAGGTATCCACCTCCAGCAAGTTTTTCCAAGGCCTCTGAGAGGAAAACCCTTTCCGTTATGTAGAAATAGCCTCAATTGACTTTTCCACTCCTTTAACTGCCGGTCTGCAGCACATATAATCGCAAAGGTCTACCTTTAGAGCTGACCAAATTAACCACCACATCTTTTCCTTGGAAAGGGCATTTAAAAAAATAAACAAAAAACCCAAAACAACATAAAAATATATTACAAATCCTCCTGAGGATCCTAAAGTAACAAGTGTTCACTGCCAGCAATTCCCCAGCTTGTTGTAGATGGATGAAACATTTTACTAAAACTTCAAATCCTTGGGCAAGACAGATACGTATAAGTGCTGTTAAACCTTAATGCTTTAGGAAATAATAATTGAGGTATTTGTGGTATTCTCTGTATACTACATAAACCACAATAATGTTATCTGCTTTGCAAAGATGAAATTATATAAAGACTGAAGATCTGCCAGTTTACTTTCTTGGCTAACGTAAATGGAATTTAAAATGAAAATTGGCTACCCGGGAGAGGCCATGACTACCCTAGGATTCAGAATAACAGTTAGGAAGGTTTGTTAATTTCCTTCTCTGGAAACCCAATGAGGGGAAAATAGTCTTTTTCAAACAAAATCTGGGTTACTCAATGCAAAATGGCCAGAAATCATTTCTACTGGAAAAGGAGACAAAGAAAGAAGCGAAAACCTGGGCACCTAATTGATGAAACCATTGCCTCGGAGGTGAAGTGCAGGTGAACACCACTGTCCCACTGCAGCTGTGCAGACCTGAAACATTTGTGACGTGCCAGAACCAAAAACTTAACACACTTTGAAAGTGGTATTTTACACATCCTTTGCACCCGTTCACCTTTAATAACTATTTTTAAAGCATTTGGTCAAAGAAAACATTTTTATACTTTCCAACTTGATGGGTAGAATTTTAATAAACTCCTCAAATAATGACTCCTGAGACCAAGAGTTCACGTATCGACATCTCAGATGACAACTTTCAAAACAGTACTATCACACTCAAACTTTGAGCCAAAGCACTAGCCAAAATTAGCTTTCTCTGGAAATCCCTGCCTAAATGGCACCTGCACACTGGCATTCTCTTTGGACCTCTGGGTACATGAATGTGCAGCTTGACGTAAATCAAGTGCTTACCCTTCCAACTGACCATGCATATAGCTATTATTTTGTTCCTATGTGAATGCAGATGCAGTTCGAGTCTATATTTTTCAAAATCTGCCCTTGGTCTGATAATTTCTCCACTCTGAAAAATCCTGGGTAGTATCATGAGCTGCCACCCAGCCTTGAGCCAACAGCACAAGCTATAAGGGGTATAACAGTTCAAAATAGGCCCCTGTTTTTATGTCCATTTTCTAAAACTTTAACATATTCTTCTTCTCTTCCCTGTGTTTTACACTGTACTGCAATGTACTAAACATTTATTACAAAAACATGACTCTGAAAGTTTCTGGAAGACCTCTACTCGATTATCAACCATGTTCAAACTTCAAGCTTAGCCCCATTAGGCTTGCTTTAGGACTGCTTCTTAAACACACACACACAAATCCCACGTACAATTAAAATTGGCTTTCTATGAAGACAGACATAATGTATGGTTTGAAAGCAAGGTATTACTTAGGAACTGCTTTGGGCAATCCCCACAGAGAATAAACAGTACATTAACAAACAACCCCCCAAAGGCATGACAACCTAAAAATACAGACCATTTGAAAAGGATGGGATGGGAAGGGAGAATACCTTAGTCAGTGAGAGTGAAGACTGGACATATTTCCAACTAATACTCTTAAAAGCAAACTATCCATTCCACGTCTGTTAGGAACTGAGACTGAAGATGCAGTCAGGAACTCCTTTTTTCACATGAAGAGCATATGCAAAGTCCCACTTCTCTGAATACGGCAGTAACATACAGCAAGGAAACGTTTCCAAGCTCCTCTCCACAGCACTGCTTGCCCACAAGCTCTTTCAGCCTGTTCTTAAAGTCAACTTCTGTCCTTCCAGCGGTCTCCGGCTCTTCCCTGCCACTGCTGCTGCTGCCTGCTGTAAGCCCATTACCAGACCCTCGGACTACACCACTTAGGGTCGTATATAACCTAGACCTGCAATGGAGACTCATCTTTATGTCCACCACTGCCACTTGAATAAAATGCAGTCACAATATCCAAAGATTTTAAGAAGGCAAAATGATATCCCTACCCTCGTATACTTTTGGGGGCTAAGAATATATGTATACTTTTCAGAGCAGAGCGAGGGCTAGACTGGTCCATCCCATAGTTCCTCAACCTACTCTTTGTTCATCAGCTCAGATCTTGCAAACCTCACCAGAGGGAAGTGAGTGTCAGGAGGCCTTGACGAGGTGTGCCATGGAAGGGAAAGAGGCATGGAGACAGCTGTGGGAAAGGCAGACAAAGCCATTTTTGATTTATAAAACTTCTGTGGCACTTCTTGCTTAATGAAAGCACTTGGCCTTTGGTCCGCCTAAGGAACACCTCCACAGCCATTTACAACAAAGCTGTCAGGGGTCATTTACACATGAAGCAGTCAGACATACACTGCATATCTTTTAAACCAAAAAAGGGAGATGCAGTCTGGCTTTGGAAGTTATTCTTAAAACCTCCTAGTGCTGTTTTTAACTCTCCTTACTTTCTACCCATCTGCTTGCTGGAAAATTCATATATTCAGCCTTCCCCCCCCCCGCCCCAGAAGGAGGACATAAAGCAATCTAAAACTAGATCACTGGTCTCTGAACTGAAGTAAGCGTAAAGTATACCCTTGCTTTCCTAAAACCACCTCTTTCTATTAATGCAATACAAATATCTGGTTAGCCAGATAGCAAACAAGTACAAAGTGCAACGGAGGAAGGAAATGTTTTTGGAGAGAGGACAAGTAGAGGCAGTGCACATGAAAAACTCAGCATGAAAAGCAAAACCAATTTTCACAGCGGACATGAAGAGCAGCCCCAGAGCCCCCTGTGTGGAACCTTGCTGCAGACCGTTCAGGCACTGTGCAGACCGATCACGCTCCTCCAATCGTTGCAGCTGTATTTCCACGCTACACAACATCTGGCTGTAATATCAGGCTACCTCTTACATCCACAGGGCTACTCTCCCAGCTGCGCTGGCATGGCTCTTAGCACCGCCAGGCTTTAGAGCGGGCTCAGCTGCCTTCTCATTAAAAAGTCTGTTCAGAGCCAGCTCATTTCAACGATCTAGTTCAGTCCTGCATAACGGAGGGCACAGTGTGCGACGGTGCAGGAGCAGAAATAGGGCTACAGCCCAGGTACCTGGCCTGCGAATCGAACACAGATTATGCCAACTAATTCTAGCTGCATGAATAATGAATCAAATCCTTTCTATCTAGCCATAGGTTTTCTGAATCTTTCACCTCAACTCCACTTCATGGTTAAGTGCACGTGGGGAAAAAGCAAATACACAAATGGGATTCTGCTTCTAAGCAGAAGCGCTCTGGATAATTGCCTTGTTCTGCTTTTGTTGTAGTTATAAAGTATATCTCCTCCACCATCCTTCCCTGGTAGTACCTGAAGACTCCAACTTAGGCAAAAAAAGCTCAGATTAACATTTTGGTAGGCTTTCCAAGCTGTAAACAGTTGGAAAGAGTATGTTCACCAGGTAATACTTGTAGGAAACCAGCATCTTCACATTCAGTCTCTGTGCTGTGAGCAATACAGCATGCACTGGGAGTCACAACATTGTCAAGCCACTCTGGAGAACAGGTTTGTATCTCCAGATTCACCTTTTAGTCCAAGCTGGATGTGAACTCCTTTTCATTAATCTCACAGTCAGTTCCCAATCTTATTGGGAGTCAGTTTAAAGACCTCAGTCTCTTCAAAAGCCACCTACTGGCACTTCACAATCTTAGTTGGGCAATGAGGATTTAAAAAAACAAACAAACAAAAAAAATCAAAGAAATGGATCCCTTAAAAATGTAAGGGATCCCAATAAAAGCTCATGTACGTCACTGTATGCTGTCTCTACTTCCCAGTTAGACCCACTGAAGTAGTGCTGGGTATTTGGCTCTCAGCTTCAGCCTCAAGTTAGGACGGTGTGCTTGGCCTTGGAGCTCCAGTCCACTTTGGTGAGGGATTTCCAAAGAGCACATTCCCCAGGTGCACTGCCATGCAAAGCTGTAACGCACCCCTCACCAGGGCAGTGGGCTTCCCCATGGGAGCTCCACATGTCGGAGTAAATCCCTGCTCTGAGGACAGCCTGCCATCAGGGGCAGAGGGACAGCTTACCTGGGAATTAAGCACTGAGATGTCAAGTCTTGCTTTCTTTTCAGATACTTTTCCTTTCAAAATATGTATTTTATGATCTACAGGGTTCACCACCTCCACCCCCCCACACCCCACCCCCAGACAGGTTGGGCGCTTATTGCAGCTGCTATACAAAGACAGAAGGATTTTACCCCACTGTGGTACCTTCATCTCTGTCACAGATATTCCCCAAATCCCAACAGGATGGCAGCTCTCTGATGCTTTTAGAGGAAGATACATGCTGTCTCTTCCCACCACACTGTCCCTGGGTTGTCCTCATTATGTGGTGTCAGACCTTAACTACAGTTGGTCACAAAAAGAACATTTTTCAGGCTCTGATTGTAAAAGCCCTTCCCTTGAAAGCACTCAAACACCTTTTAGACCTTTATTTTATTACTATGAGCTTACTAGTAAGCACTTCTATTTTTCAAACTTTTAAAAAATGTCTTCCTTGAGGAAGACTATTTTGTCTTCAGCTGTTGCATTTACTCATCATGTCGAATGCAAGCTGTCTGTGTAGATGTTAAAAAGACGAAAAAATAAAACAGCTCAAGTGTGTATTTTTCCAACCTTGCCCAAACCCAAGGACAAGTAGAGAAAGTCCCACTTAGAATCATAGAATGGTTTGGTTGGACGGGACTTTAAAGATCATCTAGTCCAACCCCCCTGCCATGGGCAGGGACACCTTCCACTAGACCAGGTTGCTCAAAGCCCCATCCAACCTGACCTTGAACACTTCCAGGGATGGGGCATCCACAGCTTCTCTGGGCAACCTGTTCCAGTGCCTCACCACCCTCATAGTGAAGAATGTCTTCCTTACATCTAATCTAAATCTACCTTCTTTCCGTTTAAAGCCATTACACCTTGTCCTATCACTACATGCCCTTGCAAAAAGCCCCTCTCCTTCTTCTACTTCTCACAGCCATGCCACACAGAAAATTTCATTCCCCAAAAAGCAATCCACTGAAAAGGTATGATAGTGTGAAAAAACTGTGCTATAATTGAAATCCTTTTGCAGCTGTAATTATAGCAGTTGCTATGAAGCCAAGGCTGTAATTTTTGCAAGCCAAACTAAAGCAAAAGGAACAAAAGTACTGCAATTGTTTTGGAAAGCTACGAGGGAGGTTTTCTTTCCTTTCCTGCTGTTTAATCAAAGTAGTGAAGGGTGGGGTCATGAAGACACATGAAAGCTGTATTAATGTTCTCTGCTGGGATCCAGGCTCCTCAGTATTTTTGCAACATAATGCAATTAGAAGATATTTGTAAATCATCTGGAACATTACCCAAATTGAATCCTCCTTCTTCCTAGTTAAATAATCAATGATCTTAAAAAAAAAAAAAAAGTCTAAAAAAAAAAAAAAAGCAGTTGCCAGTCCTGCAATAGGCTCCATAATGGCTTATATTCCTATGGCCACAGAGTAGCTATTAATTTACATAGAGTACATCAGAAGAGTGTCGCAAGCTAATGGAAAAGAGAAGAAGCAGGCGCAAGAACTCCATCCAAGTCAGTCAGGCCAACCACAGTTGCAAGGGGATGTCCTCACTGAAAAATGCAGGCTGAAGGATGCACACAACCAACCAGACCTCCCAGACCTCCACCATGGTCTAGAGAAACCAGGCAACCCAGCTAAAAATCAAATCTTTGGAGAGGAAAACAGTTTTTGCTTTGTTGGCTATTGAATTTACATTGATCTGCCTTTTTCCTAAGATTTTGTTGTTGATTTTCAACACAATAAACAGAGCCCAAAGAAAATTCCTGATAATAACTTGACATGGTTCCAGTCCTTCTTAGGGTGAGGGGATACACTAGCAATCCAAAAATCTCCGCTTTAAACATTTTACCCACGTCTGTACTTCCCAGTTTCAAAAAGGATATGTTTCAGCTCCGTGCTATGCGCTGAGAGAGATCAGAGGGTATGGGATTATGCTCAGCTCAAGGAGAAGCAGACAATTCAGGGAAGGGCTTGGTCTCATGTTTCTGCTTGCAGCTATTTGCCCAGAATTCAGCACTGCTGCAAGATCAGGTAGTATTTTAAATTTGAATAGCATTGGCTCAGCTTATGAGCTCTGAGGATTCCCAGTTGTCAAAATGGCAATCATATGGAAACATGAAATGTGATCATATGTGCTTAACCACATTTTTAAATGTACCACCTTAGTTGTTATTCATGTATCTTCTGCAGCTGGTTAGAGGGTTTGTGTTTTGGGTTTTTTTTCAAACTATAAAAATTCTATAAAAAGAGAATGTGTTTTATTTTTCCCATATTTGAGATAAATTGCTGGTTTAGCCAACAAATAAACCTTTGTAAAAACATTCATATATCACTTCATACCATGGCCAAGCATCAATTTTGAAAAAGCAGCGAAGTACAAATTATCATTTTGTCCACGTTTACAAGAGAATAAACAGTGCTAAATTTGGTAATTTGAACTTTAAAATACTACTGCAAAGAACTGGTTGACCTCTTCCAAACCACTTAATTATCAGCCAGCTACTTAAATACAAACTCTATATTCCTTGCTTCCATAGCTTCTCATTTCCCTTTTTAAACCAATTTTCTTTGAGATAAAAGGTTACTGCAGATTATGGCTGTAATTACAGATAAGCAGAGCTCTGGAGACTGCTTCTCCTTCTCTTGTGATAGAAAGATAAAACTTATGTTCGAGGGTCAGAAAATCTCCTGCTAAACTGAAGGAGAAAAATTGTGACTTCTTTCGGTGACAAAAAAAAAAAAAACAAAACT
>NW_008794631.1:3032149-3035582 GCF_000699145.1 Aptenodytes forsteri
TAAAAAAAAAAATCAACTCTATCTAGAAATAATTAATTCTGAATTTGAGGGGAAAAAAGTGGAAATAAAAAGGAGGGGACGATTCAAAACCATTTCCCATGGAAATTACTATCCCAAACAGAAAAATACTTTGAGCATAAGGTGATGGAAAAAAAACACCAACCACAGCTGAAGGACCAAAAAACAACCCCTTTGTTCTAGACTGTCTCTTCCCACATAAGCATACAAACAGAAAAAATATGCTTTCTAATGTTGTTGCATGAAATGTCCAAAGCTTGAAAAACTTAATTTTTCTGATCTTCAAACTTCTGGGTATTTATGTAACTTTATAAAAAGCCTATCTTTTCCACTTCTACATAGTGTGTTTTCTCAAGGCCACGTCAATGTCTGCATATAACTTGTTCTTTCCTGGAAACCCCAGTCACTCCTTATTCCCTGTACCTTTTAGGCATAATGTCTCAACTTTCCTACTTCACAATTTTCCTCTCACTTGCAAATGCCATTCACCGCATGGAGTATGACTTGACTCAGCTTCCATTTCTGATAAACATAGAAAAAATTCTAAGCCAAAGATAAATGTTACGATGGATAAACATTTTTAAAGTGTATTTCTGGAGTTGTAGAAATTCACAGCAGAATTTCATATGGAAAAGCATTAGTGCTTATTGACAGTACAACTGACTGCTTACTTGCAGTTGTTCAGAGTTCACATAGCTTTACTAGACTGTGAAATTCCTCCTTCCAGGGGTCTGAAAGATGAGAAAATGCATACTTCAATTACAGCAACTTGTTCTCTTATCAAACAAAGCCCATTTTTACCCAAACTAAGTCTCTATAGAAAAAAGCTCTCTTTACAAAAAGTAGCATTAGAGTTTCTTTACGTCTCTTCCTCACGCAAATCCATTTACATAGAATTATCCCACTATTACCAGAAAGTTCCTGCTATTTTAAGCCATATGAATGTCTGCCTCACACATTTGACTATTCTTGTCCCAAAAGCGACAACTGCCATGCAACGCATCTTACACAACAGAGTAAGAAAAAACACATTTGCTTTTTTGTTTGTGCCAAGCTGACCATGATGGGACACTAGTTTCATTTTTTGTAAGCCACCATGCTTGCCACCAAAGTTTGTGTTTAAAGCACAATGTTATCCCACCAAAAAGTTGCCCAAGCACCCAATGCTGATCGATCCAAATGACATAAAGACTGCTCCCAAAGTCATCAGACAGACAGGACACACGAAGGGCTTGGGTTTGGGATAGTTTCTGGATTCCTCTAGGGTTGGCACAGAAAGATTGCTTTAGTTTTGGGTACTGAGGGTTTAATTGGGCAGGGTCAGATGTTGCTCTTCTGTATATAATCACTGTTTGTGTTACGGAAAATGCCCTGTGACAAAGTACAAACTACAACCTGTTAAGTTCCCTTCAGCCTGATAATACGAAACCCTCAAGAGCAACATAATAATGAAGAAACATTTCCCTCCTTGGCATGACATTCATAAGAAGTGGTCCCCTCTTTATACTTTAAAGACAACACAGTCTTTCAAACTATTCCAAGTAATGCCTTTCAGAAGAATCACATTTCATATGAGGAAAAACCACAAGAGAGGGAAAGAATACAAAAAGAGATTTAAACCTCTTGATCTGTTCATTTTCTTAAACTACCTTAAAAAAAGGTAATTTATTTGCAAATCAAAGGTATAGACAACTTATAATGAAAAATGTGAACATGAAAAGACACATTTTTAAAGTAAGAAGATAGAGTTCCTTAAATGTGCAGATAAAGCAAAGAACATTCAGAACAAAATAAATGGGAATAATCAGCAGGATTTGGAAAAGATCATTATCTAAGTATCTGTGTTACATCCCAAGAGTATAACTGTGTAGCGGTAGCTAAACTAGCTTTAAACTGAATTACTGATAACTGTGTAGCTGCAGTTTTGCAATTTGAGGGACTTCTGGACATTTGTGAGTAGAAAAGAACTACCTGCAAAGCTGGCGAAGGGATTTATATGTTTACATTTCCCTTTTTTTTTTTTTTTATTCTCCAAGCACATTCCTCGGTACAGTCTTGGCCACTGTCAGCTTCTAGAAGGGATGCAGAAATCTGATTTATTGACCAAAAGAATCATAGATTTTCTCATTAAACCAATCCCATCAAAGAAGGACACACTGCGCTGCAAGGACATGCTTGTATCAGCACTCTCTCTGCTACCGTCCTTCCCCTCTAAAATTATCAAAGGGTCATTGCACTCTTCCACCCTGAAAGCCTCAAAATGCAAAGACCCAAAACTTCCCAGGGACTCATTTCCTGCCCAAGGATAAATGGGGGTATCTGTACTTTATTAATCCCTAATCTCCGCCTGGTCTCTGGGGACTGGCCACTACCTATATGTCCCCTGAGGATTATTAAAACAGCTGAAGGTTTAAATTAACTCCAAGTGCAGCCCCAAGGGGGCTGCAGGAAAGTCACAGGGGTGACTTTTGGAAACCATGCAGCAGAGAGGCTTCATGTGCCACACCAACACGTAGAGGGGACCGCATTGCCCGACGCCACCAGAGCTGTCGGAGACAATGCGGTGCCTCCATTCTGGGCACAGCTCCACGCTGGGACGAAGGCCGGGTGGAACTGCTTGTGGAAAAATGGGTTCATTAGAATGGAAAAAAGGCTTTCACATGTGATCTGGAGTAGCTCCAGAGAGCCTCCCCTGAATGGAAAAAACACACCTCAGGAAAACGCTGCTGCTTTAATGACCAGCCTCACCTACAGTATTACAAATAAAGAACCCAAACGCAGCCAGACACAGAAAACGAATTCCCCCGAGAGGGGTAGAGGGTTTCCCTGCACTGGAGGAAGAGGGGACAGAGGGAAAATCAGCATGGGATGCCATGGGCCTTCGGGTCCCCACATGGATCCAGGTGGGTGCAAACCACCCCGACCACGTTACCCACCTTCACAGACCTGCCAAATCCAAACCAAAACCCTCCACTGATAAGCGCATCTCTGTAAATTCTCCACGCCTGAGGCCAGCGCGCACCGTGGCTACGTGTGCTTTGGGGCCACGTGGGGCAAGCTGCAGTGCCAGTGCGGCCTCAGGGTTTGGCTGCAGGGAGCACACGCCATTTCTGCTTTTCCCCCTCCTCTTTCCTTTTAACTGCAAGGGCGCACTAACAAAATCGGTGCCCTGGGGCTCCTGTAGCTATCTGAGCTGCCATTGGGGAATCATGGTATGGTTTTGGGGGAGTTTGACAGAGAAAAGGACATGGCAGAGTGCCTGCTAATGCTGTTTCCAGTGTGAAATGCCTCACAGGCTGACACAGTGGCTCCTCCAGGGCTAAGTCACCAGCAGAGATAGCATAATGACTTGTTCTTAGCTTGATGCCTAATTAAAAAAAAAAAAGCCGTTTAAAAAGAGGCCGGGATCCTGAAA